>NC_060119.1:520001684-520304715 GCF_021461395.2 Schistocerca americana | reverse complement strand
CTGAGCCTTTTTTAGACTTGAACAGAAATAAATAATACAATACATACCAAACCAAATAGCCATATGCTCCAAGCTATATGTAGAATAAATAAAACTTGCATACTCTTAATTTGTGCATTTCTTTAGATTTGAATTTTTTTCCAGTGATTGTTCGTCAAACCTGAAAAATGAAATTGCTTTACCGGTACTTTACTCATATACTGAAGCCTCTGTTGTACAACAGTTAATTGAAAGCAGACTGAGGCTAAAATTCTTAAAAGAGAAATTATACATTAATAAACTGGCTGTAACTATTCAATTTGTTTCTTATGACACTACGCTAGCATATAAGAAAAAAAAGGAAGGAGGACCCTGCTCGGTAACAATGTCTGAGAACAATGAGGACACAATCGCCCTAAGTTTAACTGATTATTATTTAAATAAATTTTATCAATCAAATCACATTCAGTTGTGCTGCTGGGTTAGCCGTTAATACTTTCTACCAATGAGCAGTCTTACTTCAGTGCTGTGCATGCGACGAAACTCTGGGCCGACGACGAGACTGTGTTGCTGGAACTGCTGCTGTTATCGAAGAAGGTAGCATCTACTGGAGCACAGCTAATCACAGCAAAGTGCAATCGTAATTAATACAGCCTCTTCCGCCCGGCCGGCCGGTGTGGCCGAGCGGTTCTAGGCGCTACAGTCTGCAACCGCGCGACTGCTACGGTCGCAGGTTCGAATCCTGCCTCGGGTATGGATGTGTGTGCTGTCCTTAGGTTAGTTAGGTTTAAGTAGTTCTAAGTTCTAGGGGACTGATGACCTCAGATGCCAAGTCCCATAGTGCTCAGAGACATATGAACCATTTTTTCTTCCGCCCGTCCACTGTCCTTACTCCTGCTACTAGACATCTGGCCGGTGCGCGTGCATGATGCCACCGAAATCGTACACTCTACTGCAAGAGCATTAACACCACACTTCTGCACACTACAAGCGCTGGAACACGTCTCTCTCTCTCTGTGCGCTCTGCACAAGAACTCCCTACCCAAAGATTTTACAACGCACAAGCACTGATATTATCGTTGCTAGTCGATGCAAATAACAATTCCTTTGGCTTTTTCCTAGAGCTTATAAGTTTCACAGTAAGACACAGATAACTACAGTGTTATGTCAACAGACTTTTACCTAAATTTTACACACACAGTGAAGCAATGTCCTTACTTATTAAAAGAAAGCATTTAAATTACAAATATTTGCATACAATTCAGCAGAAAACTTTATATATCGGTAGCGGGTGCCACGCATCCTGCATTTTCGTTGTTACAATGTTACACAAGAATCAGTATTCTTCAAACCCGTACAGCCCCTCGGAACTTATTCGCATTTGCTTAATTAAATTGCATGAACGCTTAAGACATATTATTTTGACTGGACGTTGTAAAGACGACATCGAAGCTTTTCAGATATTTTTGCAAGAACTGGAAATCGACACGGACAATCACATGATGTAAAAACAGGAAAACAATAAGAAATACAGCTCAGATCCATCACAATTTCGTGACGACAGTAACAATAACCATACACGACTCGTCTAACGTTATAACGCAAATCGTGACCAAGACAGACACCACCCGTATGACAACCACTGGCAGAGAAACAATAATTAGAGGGACGGATCACATTTCTGCGGTAATGACTATGATAGAGACAACTGCAGAAATGCACAATGTGAGAATCAGAATAATTATTATCAAGGCAGAGAAATTGACTTCAGACGCTACAGTCCACGTCGTAATTACGATTCCGCGAGAAATTCTCCACCACCTAATCGACAAGAAAGAAACTTCAGAAATTACCGACTAGACGACAGACGCTATATCATGACAACAGACCTGAATTTAATCAGAACCGGCGTGATTCAAATAGGGCAGGGCCCTCTCGACAAGTTAAAATTGTAGAAATTAGACCTCCAAATCCCATTAACGATGCGCGACAACAAAGAGATAATAGACAATGAATTGCACCGCTGGCAGCTACAAAACTTACTTATGTGGCTGACAATGCAGCTACCATGATTATCAATCATGTGAAATTGGTTTACACTAGGGACATTTTAATCCAGGAACACGACATGAAACAGAACAATATTGCATATCCTGTAATTCACACCACAACAAATGACATAAAATTTACGGCAGTACTTGATTCTGGAAGTCCTGTTTCGGTAATTAGTGCAACAGCTTACAGAAAATGCAGCAAATCGTACGACTGCCCACATTTCGTTTACGTAAAATTAAATTACAAGATGAAATTTTTGAAAAAAGTGTAGATGTACACCAACAAACTAACTTAGAATTCTTTTCTCAAAGCCAGAGATTTACTATGAATTTTATTATTGTTCCATTATTGTCGAAGGAGATTTGTTGAATGAGTATAAAGCAATTTGAAACTTACTGAAATAAGTTTAGAGAAAGAAGGTACGTCAACAGCTTTGAAATTTGAAGATTGGCTTTCAAACCATGATGAGGAAATCAAACGGCTTTACCTTTTGTCTCATCACAGTTTGGACCTTTCGGTGGAATTTGCCCTTCAGCGTCACTTTGCAAGTACTGACAGGGATGATACAGATGATGTAAAATAAATACTAAAGGTTTAATTCAGAAAAATATTCAGATATTTAAGAACTGAATAATAGGCAGGACCTTTTTGACATCTTACAGTCACATTCCAGAGCTTTTACTCACAAAAAAGGAATAATTAAAGGATTTCAGTACATATTTCGTGTTCGTGAGCTTACGAAATTTTGCATCAGACCATATGTAATTCTGCCACATTGGAAATACAATCTATGCTTGACGAGAGCATTATTGAACCAGTGGAAAGCTCACACAATAATTGTCAAGGGCATAACTGAATCAGCAGTAAGCTGATACAATAATCCATTACATGTTGTTGAGAAGAAAAACGGATTGATCCGGCTTTTCTTGGATTCCAGACAAAAAATTACCGTAATCATTCCTGAAAAAGACAGGCTGCAAACTTCTTCAAAATTTCAATGGCGTAAAACACCGATTTTGTGACGTATTACAAGTTCCTAATCAGGGACGAATTACTTAGTTTCACCTGAGTGCTTCAGTAGTCTGAATCTCTGCGTATAACTCTAATTTATTAGACACAGTTCCTGCGTTTTCGACGAGGTCTACACTGTAGATTTCTGTAGCGTGAGTCGATAGTCGTTTGTTTCTTTGTTTTGAAAGCTAGAGACCGCTTGTTGGCGTTAGTCAGCCAGTCAGGTACCAGGAGCCGGCTGAGACGGACACAGCAACAGGGGAAGTAACAGATTTTGTGACTTTCACGAGTTCCTAACTACGAGCGAATTTTATAATATCATCTGTGTGTCTAAATAGTTTAGTTTCTTGAGTTTATGCGCTTTAATTTAATGTCTAATAGTCACAGTACCCGCATTTTCGTCTGCGATTTTGTAACATTAAAAGTTCCTAATCAGGGGTGAATTAGTTTCACATGAGTGCTTCGGTTGTTAGGTTTTTGAATCTCTGCATAAAAATCTAATTTATTAGACACAGCTCCTGCGTTTTCGTCAGTGTCTGCTGTAGAGTTGCGCAGCACATGCTGATAGTCCATTTATCTGCATAGTTTAGTTTTGCGCGGTCTTTAGTATGCACAGGGGCTGCGATTGTTGTGTGCAGTTGGGAGCCGAGTTGGTGACACTTCACTCTCAGCTCCAGGCTGTGATGGCTTCGGTTACACAGCTTGAGGCTGCACTAGATGGGCACCACTGTTGTGGGCCGGCCGTGGGGATCCAATGGACGTCCAGCACGGCCGAGTCCTCCGATCGGTTCTCACTCATGGCAAACCCAGTTACTGCTGGCACTGAAGTTGATCCCTCACCTGTGGTCGATTGCGAGGTCGCCCTGGGGCTTAGCAGGTGGCGAAAGACTTCCCAGGTGCCCGCATTTAAGGCCTCCACAGTTTGTCTGACAAACAGTTTCCAGGTGCTGTCTGTGGCTGATACTGTCGCTGAGCCAGATGACATTGCCTGTCCTGTTTCAGAGAAAGCTTCTCAGCCTGCAAGATCCGGACAATCACAGAGGGCAGGATTATTGATAGTTGGGAGCTCCAACATTAGGCGCATTATGGGGCCTCTTGGGGACATGGCAGCCAAAAAGGGAAAGAAAACCAATGTGCATACTGGGTGGAGTCATTCCAGATGTGGAATGGGTCCTCCCAGAAACCATGAAGAGCACAGAGTGTAGCCAGCAGCAGATGGTGGCTCACGTCAGCACTAATGATGTGTGTCAATTTGGATCAGAAGAGATTCTCTCTGGTTTCTAGCGGCTAATAGAAGTGGTACAGGCTGCCAGTCTTGCTTGCAAGATGAAAGCAGAGCTGATCATTTGCAGCATAGTCGACAGGACCGATTGTGGACCTCCGGTACAGAGCCGAGTGGAGGGTCTCAATCAGAGGTTCAGACGATTCTGCGACCATGTAGGCTGCAGATTCCTCGACTAGCGCCGTGGTTAGGTTTCAGGTACCGCTGAATAGATCATGTGTCCACTATACGCAGGAGGCGGCTACCCGGGTAGCGGGGCTGTGTGTCGTGGACTGGGTGGTTTTTTAGGTTAGAGGGTCTCGGGAAATTACAAGAAGGGCTTCAGTCACAAAGGGCGCAGGCCAGACACAGGAAGAACGTAGATACAGGAACCATCGGTACAACAGTTATAAATTGTCGTAGCCGTGTTGGGAAAGTATCAGAGCTCCAAGCGCTAATAGAAAGTACTGATGCTCAAATCGTTATAGACACTGAAAGCTGGCTAAAGCCGGATATAAGCTCAGCCGAAATTTTTGCGAAGAACCTAACGGTGTTCCGCAAGGATAGGTTAACGCGGTGGGTGGTGGCGTGTTTGTTGCTGTTAGAAGTAGTTTATGTTGTCGCAAAATTGAAGTAGATACTCCCTGTGAATTAGTATGGGCAGAGGTAACTGTTGGCAACCGTAATCAAATAATAATTGGATTCTTTTACCGACCTCCCAATTCAGACGATGCAGTCGCTGAAAGGTTCAAATAAAACTTGAGTTTGATTTCAAACACGTACCCGACTCATACGATTATACTTTATGGTGACTTTAAATTATCCTCGATATGTTGGCGAAAATACATGACTAATTCCGGAGGTACGCATAAAGCATCATCCGAAATTGTGCTAAACGCATTCTCTGAAAATTATTTCGAGTAGTTAGTTCACGAGCCCACACGAATAGTAAGTGGTTGTGAAAACACATTTTGACGTCTTAGCAACTAATACTGAGTTAATAACGATCATCAAAACGGATACAGGGATTAGTGAACACAGGGTTGTCAAAAATTAACAAGAAATATACCTATTCAAAAAAGCAGATAAAGATTCACTTGATGCCTTCCTGAGAGACAATGTACACTCCTTCCAAATTAATAATATAAGTGAAGAGAAGATGTGGCTTGAATTCAAAGAAATAGTTTCGGCAGAAATTGAGAGATTTATATCAAATAAATTAACAAACGACGGAGCTGATCCTCCTTGGTACACAAAACAGGCCAGAACACCGTTGCAGAAACAACGAAACAAACATGTCAAATTTAAACAGACGCAAAATCCCCAAGATTAGCGATCTTTTACAGAAGCTCGAAATTTAGCGCGAAATTTAATGCGAGATGCTTATAACAGTTTCCACAACGATGCTTATAACAGTTTCCACAACGAAACTTTGTTTCAAAACCTGGCAGAAAATCCAAAGAGATTCTGGTCGTATGTGAAGTATGTTAGCGGCAAGAAACAATCAATGCCTTCCCTGGGCGATAGCAATGGAGATATGATCGAAGACAGTGCTGCCAAAGCAGAGTTACTAAACACAGCCTTCCGAAATGCCTTCACAAAAGAAAACGAAGTAAATATTCCAGAATTCGAATCAAGAACAGCTGCCAACATGAGTGACGTAGAAGTTAATATCCTCGGAGTAGTGAAGCAACTTAAATCACTTAATAAAAGCAAGTCTTCTGGTCCAAACTGTATACCAATTAGGTTCTTTTCAGAGTATGCTGATACATTGGCTCCATACTTAACAATCATATACAACCGTTCGCTCGATGAAAGATCCGTACCCAAAGACTGGAAAGTTGCACAAGTCACACCAATATTCTAGAAAGGTTGTTGCAATAATCCACTAAAGTACAGGCCCATATCGTTAACGCCGATATGCTGCAGGATTTTGAAACATATATTGTGTTCGAATATTTTGAATTACCTCGAAGAAAACGATCTACTGACACACAGTCAACATGGATTTAGAAAACATCGTTCTTGTGAAACACAACTAGCTTTTTATTCGCATGAAGTGTTGAGTGCTGTTGACAAGGGCTTTCAGATTGATTCCATATTTCTGGATTTCCTTAAGGCTTTTAACACTGTACCACACAAGCGGTTTGTAGTGAAATTTCGTGCTTATGAAATATCTGCTCAGTTATGTGACTGGATTTATGATTTCCTGTCAGATAGGTCACAGTTCCTAGTAGTTGACGGAAAGTCATCGAGTAAAGCAGAAGTGATTCCTGGCGTTCCTCAAGGTAGTGTTATAGATCCTTTGCTGTTCCCTATCTATATAAACGATTTGGGAAACAATATGAACAGCCGTATTTGGTTGTTTGCAGATGACGCTGTCCTTTATCGACTAATAAAGTCATTAGAAGATTGAAACAAATTCCAAAACGATTTAGAAAAGACATCTGAATGGTGCGAACATTGGAAGTTGACCCTAAATAACGAGAAGTGTGAGGTCATCCACATGACTGCTAAAAGGAATCCGTTAAAATCGGTTATACGACAAATCAGTCAAATCTAAAGGCCGTAAATTCATCTAAGTACCTAGAAATTACTATTACGAACACTTAAATTGTAAGGAACCCATAGAAAATGTTGTGGGGAAAGCTAACCGAAGACTGAGTTTTATGGGCAGGACACATAGAAAATGTAACAGATCTACTAAGGAGACTGCCTACACCACGCTTGCCCGTCCTATTTCACTGCAGCGGTGTGTGGGATCCTTACCAGATAGGATTGACAGAATACATTGAAAAAACTCAAAGAAGGACAGCATGTTTTGTATTTCCGCGAAATGTGGGAGAGAGTGTCACTGAAATGATACAGGATTTGGGCTGGATATCATTAAAACAAAGGCGTTTTTCGTTGCCATGGAATCTTCTCACGAAATTCCAATCACCCACTTTCTCCTCCGAATGCGAAAATATTTTGTTGACACCGACCTACATAGGGAGGAACGAATGAAGTTTCGTTTGGAAATGAAGTAGTTTTGGTTGAAAGTAAAGGAGGCATGAGCATGAAGTATATTAGGTATAAAATGCACACCACAAGTACTGCAGTATCAAATGTTACACTTACACTTTGACACATTTGCACTTGAAAACAGATCCTGTCCTTTCCTTTGTGTTATTCCCATATGTTTATGTGTACCCTTGAGTCCATGTGTTCTTGGTATCTCTTTGTGTTTACCTGATAAGATAAATTTGGTAGTTTTTTTTTTCCTTCTAATACAAGGCTGTATTCACTATGAAGAGGAATACTGTTATCCTCGTATCTAATCTCTGTATTTGTACTATGTTCTTTACTTTAGGAAGATGTTCAGACATTATTTATTTTCTTATATTTTCTTTTAATATTCATGTTTAATGTTTCTACTGATATTCTCATTTTTCATTTATTTACTTATGTCATAATTCCTGTAATACTCATGTTTATGCTTATTTCTATTCTTTTGTAAGGCCTGTATTACTACAAAAATTATTTATATTATCATGTTCTTTACTATAATGATATTTTCTTTACATTTGCAATTGCATTCTTATGCTGTACAATTGTAATTGTATAGACACCAGCTCTTCAAGTTAGGTAAATAGTAGGGTTTCTTTTTACTGCATTTGTCTGTTGATCATACTATATATATCAAATCTCAGAGATTGTATGACTGTGTTAGTGCTTGCATGTGTCTTGATAATTCAGCAAGAGACTGGTTAAAAGCACTGCTGATTGTAAGGACACTGCAAAAAAAAAAAAAAAATGAAAAAGGGAGAGAGAGAGAGAGAGAAACTGTGAGTGCACAAGTGGTGGCTCATGGACTTCTAATATGCATCAATACTGACTACACAGAGGTGGTTCATGGACTTGTTATATTACCCTCAAGACTTCAATTATGGATGTGCACTCACACAGTTGCAATGGAAGGCTGCTGGCCATCTCTACAAGGACTACAATGGGTCTGCTCTGTGGTGACCCACCAATACTCCCAATATTGTTCAAAAATTTGATTGATACTACAGTGGGTCTTGCTCTGTGGTGACACAACAATTCTACCAATATTCTTCAAGACTTCTACTGATACTGCTGTGGGTCTGCTCTGTTGTGGCCCATTACCAATCTTACGATACCAACTGAAAACTTCATGTCAAGAGTCAGCACCGTGTTTCCGTTAGGAGGGCAACACTACTTCTTCAAGACTGCGTGGTTGTCCACTACTTACTTGTGCATTTTCATATACTGTTCAGGTTTTGTGCGTAAAACTGGAGTAGACTTCTCTTCTGATGTATTATTAGGACTGTCTTTAGCGACTGTGAGGAGAATTGACCAACAGCGTATTACTTAAACTTTGTGTGCATCTGCTCTATTTGATATTGTTGATATAAAAATTTTAACAGCTTAGTCCTGGCCACTGCCCTATATACTTTATAAAATTTTTTGAGGGAAGCAGGGGGGCTACGTAAGTAACCTGTTTGTATGTTGGCAGCGTTAAAGACTGTGTTAATACCGCTGTCAGCGCTCTGAGCAATCGGTAAGAGATTCTGTGGTTGGACGGACTAGCAGTTAGCTAGTGGATAGGGAAGTGTATGAACATGATACTCTTGGTGGAGACTCTGCGAGGGTAGGACACGCATTGTAAAGTGAGATATAAGGAAACGTATGAGGATGAATGTATGGTTGATAATATTTGGGTGGTGCAATTATTGACTAATACCTAATTTTTGGAACTGGATGCCACATGAATAAGGCAAAATTTCCTGAATACATTATTTGATCTACAACAAAATCTTTCTTATGCTAACCATATGCCTCTAAGTAGTTAGACTCTATAGTAGTTACAATCTTTTTATTTAGCTGGCCGTTGTTGTTACTTGCTGTAATTGCTGTAGTTCGAGTTATGACGATTTTCAATGAGGTAAGTGACTTATGACTTATAAAAAAGTATGAGCGATTCCACTATCGAGATTCGTGATTGAAATGAGTTTAGGCAATTAACAGAGTTGGAGGCAGTTTCATATTTTATTAATTTCAATTTTTTTTTTTTTTATTTGTATTATCGTTAGGATTTCTTACAATTCAGGGCCATTCTTTTGTGTTAATTATTGGAAGTCATGTTGCTCCCCTGCTTGTATATTGCAGGTAATAAATGAATAGGTAAAGTTTTTGTCTTTGACAGGAAAAATTCGGTAAGTCAGCGTATAATAAAAATAATCAAAGAGTTGATTTCAGTTGTAGGAAAGCCATAAATATTAAGGGTATAAAAATTGGAAAAAAGCCACGCAAGACCACTGCAGATTGTCTAGCATTTGCAAATCACGTGGCTCTTATTGCACTCACTTGAAAGTGCACGAGTACAAATCACAGTATTACGTCAGCAGCAAAAGTATGATTGCAAATATGGTATGAAAAGACGTAGTTCTTGACAAACGTGAGTAACACACTCCAAAAGCTTAAAGCAAATACCAACAAATATTTTAAGTAGATGTTCAAGTATCCAGGAGAACGGATAGCAAACAACATGAAGGAAAGACAGCAGTAGAGACTATAATACATAAAATGGAGAAGCTCTTTCAGATAACAATTAGAATATGGACTAAAAAACCTTGATCCTGGAACACAAAGCTGAAATACTATGAAACATTGGTCAGACTAGAAATACACTATGCAATGGAACAGAATGGAGATTTAGCTATAATAAAGAACTACGCCTGAAAGTTGAAATGTAACAGGTGTAATGAAAAAGGAAGGTCAAAATTATATTGATGTATATGCAGGATGAAGAATAACAAAATAACTAAGGAATCTTTTACTTATTAAACAGTTACAAATTCAAAAATCACGTGGTTGAGAGTAGTAGGAAGAGATATCGAAAATATGGAAGTCCACATTGACTCCATAAGAAAGAGGACACTTTTCAAAGAATCAATATAAAAGGCAGGTTTTCAGGATAGGAAGAACTCAAGAACTATTAGAAAATGGAGCCAAGCAGAGAATGAACAACGTTCTCGTGAAATGGAAGAAGTGTGGGCTCAAAAGAAACTGCAGTTAAAAACAATGTTGATTTGTCGTGCATTCCAAAAGCGTTATTCGAAATTAAAAAAAAAAAAACTTTTTCTAATCATGGTAAACAATTTGGGACCCCTTTTACGTCTTTGGAAAAATTCTTATTTATGGTCTGCAAAGCAATAAACACATACTGCAATCACTCTTAGTTAATTTCATCATCACTGTAAACTATGTAGTCGCATCTGTTGACATCATTTGTCAGGCTATTTTTTCACCTCAAAAGTTAGGCTGGGCAGAAACATCTAAAAACACGTCCGCCTGCGGCTCCCCTGCTGACAGCCACATACACCCCCGCAATAAACCGAAGTGCTTCCTTATTCGCATCTCTGGAGACGTTCCTGACAGCTCGACAGACTCGCACGGTATGTCTGGAGGAGAATATTGCATGCTAAAGTACAGGCTTATACGGCGCGTGCCTCACATTCCGGGCCGAATTTAAATAAGACGCGCCGCCTCTAAGTCTCGTAACGGGAAAACAAAGTACACTACTTCCGGCGAATAACACTCTGCCGCGTCCTTATCTGCGTTTTCATGCGTTTTTCCTCCCCTATTTCTTCCACCTCTTGCATACTTTAACACGTCCCGCACTTCTACAGTGCCACCTTGCAGTTTACTCGCGAAGATCCGTCTTAGCGCTCTCGCGCCGACATCTCGCCGAGAAACACTGCCAGTGCATTAAGAGAAAGCCTTAACACGCATTTGTCCTTACCGAGTAACACATTCCTTTTCTCGCTCGAAGTTTTCCGGCGACTATCTGTCCTCATATTTTATCTGCGGTTTTTTATTCCCTTGCAACATCCTCCGTTCCCCCTCCGCGTCCCCCGTGTCGCTCTGTTGGAGGCCACACGTATGTGGGAGGGACTCCAGAAGGCGTGGGCGTGATACGCGAGCTGCTTTTAGCCCCTCATGCATACAACTTATAGCGGCAGGGATGGCAAACTGAGAGCAGCGGAGTGGCACATGCATTATAACTCGCTCGGCGTATCGGTCGTGTTGTTCGTGGGAGGCAGAAGTGGTTCGGACGAGCTGCGTCGCAGAGTACGCTGAAGTTCTCAAATACACGCTCGAATATTTCTGCGCTTCACAGAATTTCTCTTCAACCTGCACCTATGCCAGTTGCGCGGCAGATGTATTTTTGACGGCAATAAACACAGGTGTTTCATTATTTTATTCTAATACCTTAACGCAACACATTCCATCAGACAAATACATGTCTCGTGAACTGCTTAACTCCCAAGCAGCAATCTGTCTTCTTTCCTGGTGAAATACGTAATTTCTGCGCTAACATTGAGGATTAGCGTTTACTTCGAAAGTGACCTTTTCATTGACTTTTGTGTACTGCTTGTCAAAACATGTACACCAGTTCATGTCCAGGATTACTGGGTACTAAGCAATTTAAGGATGCAGACTCTTTTCTAGTGAATGAAGATTTGTACGAGGGCTATCCACAAAGTACATTACGTTTTGGAATTAAAAATAAATAAAGTATTAGAAATTTTTTAATTATATACAGATGAAAGCCACACTTAAATACTACTTTTTTACATAGTTGCCATTTAAATTATGGCACTTATCGTAGCGATGGACGAGCTTGGAAATTCCTTCGTCGTAAAATTCGGCCGCCTGCGCCTTCAACCACGTGGTTACCTCTTCTTGAAGCTGTGCGTCGTCATCAAAACGCTGCATAGCCAACCACTTCTTCATTGCTGGGAATAAGTGGAAGTCGCTCGGTGCCAGGTCGGGACTGTACGGCGGATGAGGAAACAACTCCCACTTAAAAGATTCGAGAACTTCACGAGTGGCATTTGCCGTGTGGCCCCGGGCATTGTCGTGAATCAGCGAGTTCTTCGACCCAAGCTTTCCCCTGCGCTTGTTTTGTATTGCTCTTCTGAGGTTGTGCAGAGTTTGGCAATACCTTTGAGATTTTATTGTAGTGCCTCTTTCCAGGAAATCCACAAAAATCACACCTTTTCTGTTCCAAAAGACAGTCGCCATCACCTTCCTTGCCGACATTGTCTGCATGCATTTCTTCGGTTTTTTTTTTGGGGGGGGGGGGGGGAATTTGTGTGCCCCCACTGCATTGACTGCAATTTTCTCTCGCAGTTCACATGCTTAACCCATGTTTCGTCACCAGTAACGATGCGATCGAGTAATGAGTCGCCATCTTTCTCGTAAGCGTCCAAAAACGTTAACGCTGCAGCCACTCGCTTATTTTTGTGAATCTCTGTCAAGATTTTTGGTATCCATCTTCCACAAAACTTGTGGTAACCAAGCTTTTCGTGAAATTTGTGGAAAACTCATAGAGAGTTCCGTTATTGTGAAATTACGGTTTTCACGGACCACGGCATCGACTTTTTCGACAAGTTCGGCAGTCACTATGCTGGGTCTTCCACTTCGCTCTTTTAAATTTTATGACCCATTGACGCACTCCACCTTCAGTGATTATCACGCACTTCACACTTCGCGGCATTTTCAATTAACGCTGACATTTCAAACTGTCACAGTAACTCAACGGAGTACAGCACGAACCTCTCACTAAAACGGCAGGATGCCGACTGAGCGGCGGAATGCCATGACACCAAGATGGCCGCGCTAGCACCGCCCCTAACGGACACAAACGAAAACGTAATGTACTTTGTGGATAGCCCTCGTAGTTTCCATAACATCTCCGCGCGGGGTAGCGGCGCGGTCTAAGGGCGCTTTGCCACGGTTCACGCGGCTTCCCCCCGTCGGAGTTTTGAGTCATCCCTCGGGCATGGGTGTGTGTGTTGTCCTTAGTGTAAGTCAGTTTAAGTTAGATTAAGCCTAGGGACCGATGACCTCAGCTGTTTGGTCCCATAGGACCTTACCACAAAAACAAAAGGGTCCGTAACATCGTGTGTTGTAGAAATATGCCTTGCGAACATTTAACTGTCTGTGAAACTTCGATGCTTTATCGCAAACGTTTTCTAGTTTATCTTTGAATAACGTGTGTTAAGTCACTTCTATTCATGGTGCCAAATTCCTTCAAAAATAGTTTACCCGCTATGTTTTGTGGGTACCCCCTGCTCCCCTTCTAGTAGTAATTTATCGTAGATAACTTGAGCAACGAAAGGTACCTCACGACTGGAAAAAATGGCAGGTCATTCCCGTTTTTAAGAAAGGCCGTAAGACAGATCCACACAATTATAGACCCATATCGTTGACGCCAATCTGTTGTAGAATTATGGAACATGTTTTATGCTCAAGAATTATGACGTTCTTGGAAAATGAACAGCTCCTCTATAAAAATAAACATCGATTTCGCAAACAGAGATCCTGCGAAACTCAGCTCGCACGGTTCCTCCGTGAGATCTACAGAGCAGTGGACAACGGCAGTCAGGCAGTTGCTGTGTTTCTTGTTTTCAGTAAGGAATTTGACACCATCCCGCATTGCCGTTTAATGAAAAAAATACGAGCTTATGATCGAAAAAGACCTGCGATTGGATTCAAGACTTTCTTGCAGATAGAACTCAACACGTCGTTCTTAACGGAACTAAATAAACAGATGTAAAGCTAATATCCTGAGTACCACAGGGAAGTGTGATAGGATCGTTGCTGTTCACAACATATACTCGTATAAATGATCTAGTAGAAAGTGTCGGATGATCTTTAAAGGCTATTCGCGGATGATGCAGTTGTTTATAACAAAGTAGCAACGCCAGAAGATAGTAAGAATTTGCAGAACGGCCTGCAGAGAACTGATGAATGCTGAAAACTCTGGCAGTTGATCCTGAACGTAAATAAACGTAACACATTGCGCATACATAGGGAAAGAAATCCACTACTGTACAGCTACACTACTGATGACAAACAGCTGGAGACAGCGTCTGCCGTAAAATATCTAGGCGTAACTATCCAGAGCGACCTTAAGTGGAATGACGATATAAAACAGATAGTGGGAAAAGCAGACACAAGACTCAGTTTCATAGGAAGAATCTTAAGGAAATGTAACTCATTCACGAAAGAAGTGGCTTATATGGTGCTTGTTCGTCCGATTCTTGAGTATTGTTCATCTATCCGGGATCCCTGTCTGGTAGGACTGATAGAGGAGATAGAGAAGATCCAACGAAGAGCGGCGCGCTTCGTCACGGGACCGGTTAGATGGCGAGAGAGTGTTACGGAGATGCTAAACAATCTCCATTGGCAGACTCACAAGAGAGACGTTGGGCATCACGAAGAGATTTACTAGTGAAATTTCGGGACAGCACATTCCAGGAGGAGTCAGACAACATATTACTTCCTCCCACATACATAACGTGTATTGACCACGAGGAGAAAATTCGAGTAATTAGAGCCAATACAGAGGGTTACCGACAATCATTCTTCCCACGCACTATTCGCGAGTGGGACAGGGTTGGAGGGATCAGATAGTGATACCGAAAGTACCCTCCACCACACACCATCATGTGGCTTTCGGAGTATGATGTAGATATATCCTCCAGAGGAACCAATTTATTATGAATTAGCATATAACAATCTGTATGCCGTTGTAAACACACCAGAGGTAACGTAGAAACATTGTGCACAGTCCAGTCACATTAATGTGACCGCCGCCTGCGATCGACGTCAACGCGCAATAAACATTCACAGACGGTAGGCGGCAGCACTAGCAGTGGTGGGTATACAACGCGTGTCGAGGGATCGCGGAAGACAGTGCAATCGTTGTTGTATTGCGGATAGTGAGCGACCTGTCTGACGTTCAGAAGTACATGATCACTGGCTGTCGGGCCTAGTGTAGAAACTTTTCCAAAACTATTCACAGGCCGTTGTGGTTAATGTATACCGTGCAGGGCAAAATGAAGCTACCCAAAACCAGCACCGTAGATGACAGAGATGAACGGCGACTGCGGAGATGTGTACAGGCGAACAGACGTGCAACTGAAACTTCCTGGCAGATTAAAACTGTGTGCCGGACCGAGACTCGAGCTCGGGACCTTTGCCTTTCACGGGCAAGTGCTACGGCACTGAGGTCTGTATGGCTTCATGTCCCCCATCAGTACCTTCCAGAGCTTCATTGACTCTCTTCCTGCATGTCTCGCAACGGTCCACGCTGAAAAAGGTGGTTATTGAGACCTCTGACGGGTGGTCACAGTAATCTGACTGGACAGTGTGTATTTGTACAGGACACCGACGCAGATAAGTGAAGCTAATAATTGAAAGATGTGGGCTCTGGATGGAATAGAACAACACACTATGAAAATGCTGAGTCCGTAACGGCTGTGTCTGACATTCTGAAAGTGTGTGTAGGCTTAACAGGACGGGGTCGACGAGCAAAATAAGTGCTATGACTCTGAATAAAGATTGCTGTTTCATCATGCTGCATTTCATATCACCTTGGATGCTAGTCGCACATGCTGAATTCGGCAGGTGGCGCAAAAGAACGAACGAACGAATACTAGGGTTTAACGTGCCGTCGACATCGAAGTCTTTAGAGACGAGCGACGCAAAAGAGGGCAAGCGAGTCTCGGTCCCACCGGTTATGGTATGATTATCTTTGGCCACCGATGAGGCAGACGACAGTAGTGTCTTTGCGCTGTGGTAGAATCTGTATGATTCCGGCAGTCGCGTGGTTGATTCCTATATGTGGCGGTGGAAAAGGGATAACGACGAAGCAAGTGGCAGGTCTTCATGAGTTCCCGCCATGTCTTACAGTCTGGTACGCGGTAGCCCCGAGGTCTTCGAATAGCAATCAGAATGCGCTGGGTCTCGGATTCAGTCCCATCCATTATTCAGAATGAGACCCGAAGGCTTCCGATATAATGTGTCATCTTGTTTCCGCCAACGGCTTCTTCAAAGAGGGTGGAGGAACGAGCAGAAGTTCCTGATAATTTTTTGCCTTTTAAGTGTAGAACTGACCTAAAAGGTAGAGAAATCAATAAAGATTAGCCGCAAGGGAGTGGATAAGACACTTAAGGTGGCTTGTGATGTCCTGACGATCTCTCCATTGAAAAAAGCTTGCGAATGAATCTCCCATTCGAATTTCCGGGAGGGGACTGGCAATGCTAAGGTAACTATGAGAAAAAGATTGAATTCTACGGGTCGAAAACTGGAATGTCGTAAGTTTAAACGTGACAGGGAAACTAGAAACACTGGAAAGGAGATATAGTGGGAGTCAGAGAACGGAAGTAGAAAGAAGATTCCTGGCCAGACGATTATAGGGTAATATGAACGCTAGCATAAAATGGTATAACAAAATTAGTATTCGCCACAGAAAGGAAGGCAGGAAGGTCAGAGAGAGACTTACTTTGAACAGTCCTCCGATATCATTTTTCTCATCAGATTGACAGCAAACCAACGCCAACAACTATAGTTCAAGTACACAAGCCGACATCATAGGCAGAAGGGAAGAGATAAAATAGACGTGTATACTGGACTAGTGATTCAGTATATAAATGGAGATGACTATCTAACAGCCACGGGGATTGGTTTGCAGTTGTAGGGAAACGAATAAAAGACAGCATTAAAGGAGAAAATGGGCATGGTAGCGGCTATGAGAGAGGGGGAAGACTGAGTTTTGCAATCAATTTCAGTCAGTGATAACTGAATACCCCGTTCAAAAATAATAAAAGGAGGAGGTATACTTAGAAAAGACCTGGATAATGGGAAAATTACAAATGAATTACATAATGGACAGACAGAGATTCTAAAATGAGATATTAGACTTTCAGGCGTACAAAGGAGCAAACGTTGACTCGTATCACAATTTAGTAATGAAGAATACAATGAAGTCTAAACTGATCTTCCAGAAGAACCAGTGTGGAAGGAACTGGCATGCTAAGTACTGAGGAATGATGAAACGCATTTGAAATTCTCTAAAGATGTGTATACTCCGACAAGGAATACCACAAGTAGGCATTTCACATGACGAGGAGACATCTAACAAGAACAATTCAGATGTTGCACAAACATAGGTACAAGAAAGGTGACTGCGAATAAACTTTAGTCAACATAAGAAATATTTCAGCTGATCGACTAAACGAGGAAGCTCAAAATATTTGAGGGAAAGTTACTTAGGGAAGTGCAGTGAAGCCAAAGCAAAATGGCTGAAGGAAAACTCAAAAGAAGAAACCTATGGTGAAATCAAAAGCAAGGACGTCAACATTAAGAGTGCAAAAGGAATCTGACTGTTAAATGCTGAAGAGAAAGCGGGTAGGTAGGAAGAGTACATTAGAGGTCCCTAGAAGGGGGGCGGAGAGACTTGTCTCATGACATTTTCGTAGGAATATTTCTTGTTGTGGATGTCTTGAACCGCGGTCGTAAGGTTTGAATTGCTTGGACATGCGCTCGCAGCCTCCACAGAGAAGCTGCGCTGCACAGGATCTTTGATCTGCGAAGATGCGCACCAGATTTATCTATTGATTGCAAGGAGAGGACAGGAGACAGACAGTTGAGCTTTGGTGTCAGGTGTGAGCAGTTGAGTCTTGGTTTAGCAACAGTAAGCAGCAAAAACAATGGAGGTTTTTAGGAATTATGTTAGGGATTGGAAATTTTGGAAGTTTGTGGTAAGTTCTATGGGATCAAACTGCTGAGCTCATCGGTCCCTAGACTTACACGCTACTTAATCTAACTTAAACTAACCTACACTAAAGACGACACGCACACACCCTTGCCCAAGGGAGAACTCGAACCTCCGACGGGGACAGTCGAGCGAACCGTGGCAAGGCGCCCATAGACCGCACGGCTACCCCGCGCGGCTGTTAGGGATTAATAGAAGATATATTGTGGAGGGAGGAAGAATTGATTTTTATATTGGTACGATTATACTCTTTGTGAAGAATGGATTACAGGTAACGGTTAAGTTTGTTTTATTTGCGGCAGCGATTTGATAATGCAGAATTCTTGGTTCATAAGACATCCAGATCGGGAATCTTTTTGCTTTTCATTATTTTGTTAGGATTTATCGATCATTGTGCGAGAAATGGATTGAAGAACTAGATTTTGGAACTTTGTTTAAGAAAAGATAATACATGTGAAATTTAGTTTTTGTAATTCTTGAATTAGTTAAGCTTTCGCTGAAATCACCTAACTATAATACAAGACCTACAAAGATTAAACTTCACATGTATAATGTTGGAAGCTTCATTATATATTATTATGCCAAATGATATGAGATTGCTGTTAAGTTCATTTACCAGTAGTTATTGTCCACATTGCAAGAGTCAATTAGTTTTAAATTTATTTAAAACCATTATAAAAAATTATGAACCAAAAGTGACAGCAAAGTTTTTAGAGAACGCATTGCACCTTTACGTGTCTCAGAAGTTAGATTTTGCAGCTCTCCTATCGAGACGCGCTGTAGCCACGAGAGCAGTTTGCACGGAGTTACCCACATACGGACCAACTTTAATTTAAAAGTAATAAGATTTTCATCCAAATTCATAGTCGGATTTTGTGATAACAATTATTTGCAGACAGGACATGATTTTCTTATAATTCTCGTAGCTCGACTTCTCTACGCATTCTGGGAGTTGAATTTCCTCACCAACAGTTGGCGTCATGCAAGCTATCAGCTTTAAGACTGTTACCCACACCATTCAAAGCAGGAAGCCAAAAGTTCAGCATCTAACAGATTTAACATTAAAAACACAGTCAACATTACAGATCCACGTTCAGTACAATAAATTCAAACAGATAACTTTCAAGTCTAACGAGTGCAGGAGAAAGACGAAGATAATGAAAACAGCAGAAATGAGTTTAGCGATAGACTTAACATCATAATTAGTGACCAAAATATGAATGAAGTTAAGGACGAAGCAAGGAGGATATAAAGGCAGACTGTCACTGTCAGAGAGGGAATTCCTGGCCAAAATAAGTGTCAAACAAAGAGCTCAATGCAAGGAAGAAATTTCTGAGAATATGCGTCTGGAGTACAGCATTACGTAATACTGTTCATGGACTGTGTGAACAACGGAAGGAAAAAAAATCGAAACGGTTGAGATGTGTTGCTGTAGTAAGATGTTAAATATTAGTTAGACTAATAAGATAAGAAATGAGGAGGTTTTAGGCAGAGACAAGGGGGGTAGCTACTGTAGAAAACGCTGACAAAAAGACGGGGTAGGATGACACTCATCAGGTAATTACTCCCCTGATACTGGAGAGAGCCGTAGAGCGTAAAGACTGCAGGGAAAGACAGATGTTGGAACACATCCACCAAATAATTAAAGATGTAGGTTGGTACAAGAGCGAGATTCGTGGCGGGGCGCATCAAATCACTCAGAAGTCTGCTGACTCAAAACAGAAGTGCTACTATAATTCTGAGTTTTCTACTTGTTCATGTGAAAACAAGGACCAATAGTTTTCATACATGTAAACACACAGAGCATTGTGTTCTATACATTGAAATTTTGTGTGTAATCCTGGTACTCCAGTTTTGTAGTTGGATTTGAGTATGTCATCACATGCGAAGATTCTGTTCCGAATTTCGACGGTAGCTTTCTTAAACACTTCTTCTCAAAACAGAGTGAAGTAGTAGGAACTTTTACAAGCCATAATTTTCACGATGCAATTTAGTTTCTCATGTAGCAGCTTTCGCCGATCCTTAAGTGTTTGTCTGAGCTTCGGCCATCTTATTTTATTCAAAATCCCCACTGAATAATTTCTTTGCTTGCATCATTATTTTTTTCATAACGTTGATTTGACTCCTGAACGTTACGAGATGTTCTCCTATAATATAAATGAGGAATTTTATAGTGGTATTTCTTGATCGTACCTACGTGGTTGCAATATTCTAGTGACTGAGTACGTAGTTGCGTGGACCACCATGCCACATTTTTAATAAGATTCAGAGAACGAACGTGTTAAAAGCTGTCTATACTTGTCTAGTATTTACATAAGAACGAACGTTCCATTTCCACTAGCATTTGTTAATGATGACCGAGTGACGGTCAAAGTGGTTGCTGATCGAACTGTTCCCATTTCTCTGACAGTGTCTAGCCCTCTGCTGAGTGGCAGCATGAAAACAGCAGTATTTAACATATGTACACTGATAAGCCAAAACATTATGACCACTGCCCATCGCGACGTTAGGTGCTGCCTGGCGGCGTTGAGGGTACAAAAATGGTTCAAATGGCTCTGAACACTATGGGACTTAACTTCTAAGGTCATCAGTCCCCTAGAACTTAGACCTACGTAAACCTAAATAACGTAAGGACATCACACATATCCATGCCCGAGGACGGATTGTAACCTGCGACCGTAGCAGTCGCGCGGTTCCAGACTGAAGCGCCTAGAACCGCTCGGCCACACCGGCCGGCGTTGCGGGTACATGACGCGGTAACAAAAGTATGCAAGCGAAACAGGCACGGACGGAGGATCACCCTAGCGATGATGAGCTGCAGATGGGGAGGTCCATTCAGACAGCGAATTTGGCAAACGGCAGATTATTATTACGCAGAGTCTGTGGACGAGTATCTCGAAAACGGCGAAGCTGGTGGAAAGTTGACGTGCTACCGTCGTGAGTATTTATGGAAAGAGGTAGAAGGACAGTGAAACTAACACTTGACGCTAAATGGTTAGACGTCCACGACTCTTCACAGAACGTGAGTTTCGGAGGTTTGACTGATTTGTAAAGTAGGATAGATGGTGATCTGTGGCTTCTCTGCCGAAAGAGCATAATGGTGGTGGACGCACAGGTGTTTCGATGCACGCTGTTGATCTTATATTGTTGAACATGGAGCTCCGCTGCAGACCAAGCCTACGTGTTCACATGTTGTCTCAACGGTATCGTTAATTACGATTGCAGTGGGTTCGGGAAGATCGGGTTTCAACCGTCGAGCAATGGAGACAGTCGGCTCTTTGGATGCATCACATTTTTGCTACGTTAGGTCGATGGTCGTCTCGACAAACGCCGTCACTGAGGTGAACGACGGCTCGAAACGTGCAGCGCGCACGGACCCAGGCTAGTGGGAGCAGTATTATACTGTGTGAGACACTCTACTGCGCTTGCATGGAACCTGTGGCCGTAATTGAAGACATGTTGAAATCTGCGAGTCACTTGCATCCCTTCATGCTTGATGTCTTCCCCGACGGCGATGTCATCTTTCAGCAGTATAATTGTCAGTGTCTCGGAGCCAGAACAATGCTATGTGTTTTGAGGAGCTTTATAGTGAACTCACTATTATGTCTCGGCAACCAAATTCGCCTGCCGTAAATCCTATGAAACCCATCAGAGTCGCTATCGGACGCCATCACCACGGACGCAAATCAGCGGCCCGTTATTTATGCGAATTACGTGGCCTGTTGTAAGTAGGCAGTTTAGGTTCTTATGTTCGTAACGCCACGTAGCACTCTGTATGAAAATCACTGACTGAGCTGTGTGCAGTCTGTGGCTGGCTGGACTCATTGTTGGAATATTCGCTTGTATAGTGTTGGGCAGTTGGATGTCAACAGCGCGTAGCGTTGGAGGTGAGCCGCCAGCAGTGGTAGATGTGGAGAGAGAGAGAGAGAGAGAGAGAGAGAGAGAGAGAGATGCCAGAGTTTTGAGAGGTTACTATAAGCGGACGATCTCGACGTGTGTGCCAGAAAAAGGAAATTTGTAAAGATGGATGCCATGAATTGATATATATATATATATATATATATATATATATATATATATATATATATATATATAATGACTTTTCAGCGCTATACAGGTAAATACATTGTTTGTTCTCTATCAAAATTTTTCATTTGTTAACTATGCCTATCAGTAGTTAGTGCCTTCAGTAGTTAGAATCTTTTATTTAGCTGGTATTATTGGCGCTCGCCGTATTGCAGTAGTTCAAGTAACGAGGATTTTTGTGAGGTAAGTGATTCATGAAAGGTATAGATTATCGTTAGACAGGGCCATTATTTTGAAGCGATTATTGAAAATCACATTACGTTGCGCTAAAAATAGTGTGTGTCAGATTAGTGATGATGAGAATAAATAAAGAGAGAAATGGCTGAGTACGTACAGTTTCGCTCAGCTGTTTGAAAATCAAATAACGTAGAAGTTTACCAGCACAGTCATTCTTAATTTTCAAAGGGGACGTTTCATATGTCGACCCTTAGCCGAGGATACCTCACTGGAATCTTCTGATTTTTTCTTGTAGTTTGTGTAATTATTTTGGTTACTGTTTATTGCTAGCGCGTAATCGTAGAGAGAATCTTCTTTGTAGTTGTAGTTTTTCATTGTTGTACTGTAAAACAGTTGTGGCATGCATGTAGATTTGCACCAAATATTTCGCAGCCATGCTTTCAATTAATTAGATATTATTTTTAATACTATCTTAATGAGTTTTCTTATTTTGCTCTTAAAATTCTACTCTTCTTTGTTATCGTAAGAAATATTGTGACAATTATGGCGTGTGAAAAACGTAATACTAGGCTCCAAAGTAAACTGAGAAATGACAGTGAAGACAAGAGTAGTGTGTTTGCGCCACCGTGTAATGAATCGACAAATATTCCGAATAGTAATTTGATAACTGTGCATAGGGAAATGGAACAGGCAGTAAATAACGATGTAGACAGTGAAACAGCTAGTGAACAGGGTAGTACTGTCGATCGATCGCTCGGCAACAGCTCGCCTCAGGAATCCGAAATGACAGGACAAAATTTTTCAAGTACTGTAGATTCAGGTTTTGTGTCCTCACCTTTTTCTCAATCAAGTCAAGACACATTTTCTGCTTTTCAAAATGCGAACGTTGCCGGTGCAAATGCACTGCTGAAAAGCACAATGGAACAGGTTCCAGACACTAATACATTATTACTGTAATTAATGCAACAAATGAAACAAAATCAAAAACAAATGGAACAAAATTTAAACACAATGGAACAAAGTCAAAAGTAATCACAGCAACAAATGGGACAAAAACGTCAAAGGTTAGACACAATACTTGAACAAACACGTGAAAGTTTAACTGCTGAGTTGCTTAAAATCGAATCGAAACGTCAAAAAGTTTGTAATGACGTAAAAACACAAATTTGTCAGCATTTTCCTCAACCTATTTTTTCGCGTCATGAAAATGCATTACAGAATCACGAAGCAGCCATAAAAGAACTGCAAACTATTGTTCATGAAAATCATGACAACTTGCGGGCTAAAATTGACTCAGTTGCATTTACCGATTCGGTTACGCTCTGAAACTTGGTTCAGAAAAACACACGAAGCAAATTAGTTCATTATCGCAGAAAGTAGCCGAACTTTCAGATCAGTTCACTAACTTATCTACCAAGGTAGATGATGATCTGAATGACACAAGACCGGTAGCCTTCACTGACACAGAATAGTACGAACAAATTAAGAAATTTAAACAAAATCAGAATCAAATCAATAAAAAGTACAAAAGAGCAATGCGGGAAGTACAAGATCAGTTGGCACAAGTAATACAAGAATTACATATTTCAGAGGATACTCGCACTCCAATACGGGGACTTCGAAATATGGAAAAGCCACGAAGTAATAACAGAGGACATTTCGAAAATTTTGAAAGAAATTGGCAATGTCCACCGAATTTTGAGGTGAAACCTCCGACACGACGTAACAGTAACCGATATGCGACTGGCCGTCATGATGATTTTGACTATAAGCTGTTCATTACTACACGTAAATTCAAAACATTTAAGAATTCCGGTAACAATATTCATCCACAAGCATGGCTTCATCAATTCTCTCATTGTTTTCCTCCCAATTGGCCATTAGAGCACAGATTAGAATTTATGTGTGGCTATTTGGAAAATGAACCTGCTGTAAGAATGCGTTGGGTCATTCGAGATTGTCACAGTGAAGGAGAATTTTATGATGCCTTCCTCTCAGCATATTGGTCTCAAGCTACTCAAGATCGAGTAAAACATAGCATCATAATGATGAAACATTTCGAGCAACCTGAATTTTCCAGTCCACTAAAATATTTTGAAGACATATTGCACAGAAATCAGTTTTGACAAATCCGTACAGCCCCTCAGAACTTATTCGCATTTGCTTAATTAAATTGCCTGAACATTTACGACATATTTTTTTGGTCAGACGTTGCAAAAACGACATTGAAGCTTTTCAGGGACTCTAATAAGAACTGGAAATTGACAATGACAATCGCGGGACGCGAAACCAGGAGAACAACAATTACAGGTCACATCCATCACAATTCCGTGACAGCAGAAATAATAACTGGACACGACAAGGCTATTCTTACAACGCAAATCGTGACCAAAACAAACACCACCCGTATGGCAACCGTTGGCACAGTAATAATAATTACAGGAAAGACCACCTCTCCGCAGTAATGACTATGACAGAAACAATCAGAGAAACAGACAATTTGAGAACCAAAATAATTATTATCAAGGGAGATAGAATGACTTCAGACGCTACAGTCCACCGCGCAGTTACTATTCAGGGAGAAATTCTCCGCCACTTAACCGACACGGCTGGTCCCGGCGGAGGTTCGAGTCCTCCCTCGGGCATAGGTGTGTGTGTTTGTCCTTAGAATAATTTAGGTTAAGTAGTGTGTAAGCTTAGGGACTGATGACCTTAGCAGTTAAGTCCCATAAGATTTCACACACACACGCTTAACCGACAAGAAAGAAACTACAGAATCTACCAACATGACGACAAACGATATAATCATAACGACAGACCCGAATTTCATCAGAACTGCAGGGATTCAAACAGGACAGGGCCCTCTCGGCAAGGTGAATTTGTAGAAGTTAGATATCCAAACCCCAGTAATGACGCACGACAACAAAGAGACAGTATACAATGATTCACCGTTGGCAGCCACAAAACGTACTTATGAAGCTGACGACGTAGCTGCCGTGGCTATTAATTACGTAAAAATGTAAGACATTAGGGACATCTTACTCCAGGAACACGACGTAAAACATAACAACATTGCATATCCTGTGATTCACATTACAGTAAATGACGTAAAATTCACGGCAGTACATGATTCTGGCAGTCCCACTTCAGTAATTAGTGAAACAGTTTTTAGCAAATGCAACAAATCGAACGATTGCCCCACACTTCCTTTACGTAAGATTAAATTACAAGGTGCAATCTTTGGAAAAAGTGTAGATGTACGCCATTTCACTGGTGGATGGTGTTGAGGTGCGCTATCGATGTTGACCTTGAATCATGGGTCGACGTGGTTCAAATGCTAATCATTTCTGCAGAATATGCTAATGTATATGTCCTCTTGTCGTTCAAGTTGGTCTGGTTTTTTTTCTAAACAGGAATGTATTTTGCAACACAAAAGTCATGTTCAGTCAGTGTGCGTGGAAAAGCTGTGTGGACAACAAATTCCCAAGCTAATGCCACTAAACCAGCAGAAATCATTAGTGTTGTCACGGCACAGGCAGTGGACAGTGGCTGTAGTAAATGTTGTGAAAGGACGCTCAAGTAGAAAACTTGGCAAACACTAGTCAGGTGATTTTCATGTGCCAAACAAATCACGCCGACGTAAACACCGGCCCACTACAAGATCTTTCCCAGCTTCACCTATCATGCATTCTAGTAGCTCACAGAAACCGGCAGGAAGTGATAGTTGTCTCTTAGATGGAAAATGTAGTCCGGACAAGGTGTTTGCTACTTTGACAGTAGCTAAGAATTATGTCAAATTGCAACTGGACATTGATGTTTCAGTTACACTTGTGAACAAACTTACTTATGGACGATTAGATTCACCAGTACTGATTCCAGCTATGCATGTGTCGTCAGCTTATAACGGACAGGAAATTCCAGTTTTGAGAACTTATAGTATGCCAGATACTTCTCCAGGCGTAACGAAGACAATTGTATTCAGTGCTTTCTGCCAAACCTTCGCAGAATATTTTTGGCTTATGCTCTTTTGACATTTTCAGGATTTTCAATACGCAAGTCAGGGTTTCAAATTTCAACAGATTTGCCTACCGATAAGCTTCAAGTGTCTGTGAGACAAATTTAGTGAACTTTTTAGCGACGGTGTCGTTTGTGTGGACAATTTTTTAGCTCATGTGTCACTCAAAGACAATGCACAACTGAAGTTTGGTCGCTCTAGGCAAGTGCCCATTGCCCTTAGGGAACAGGTCGCTGAAATTTACGGTAATGGCAAGCTGACTGGGTCAGCAAGTCAAGCAGTGCAAGTCAGTGGTGTTCCCCATTGCCGGCCGTTGTAGCCAAGCGGTTCTAGGCGCTTCAGTCTGGAACCGCGCGACCGATACGGTCGCAGGTTCGAATCCTGCCTCGGGCATGGATGTGTGTGATGTCCTTAGGTTAGTTAGTTTTAAGTAGTTCTAAGTTCTAGGGGACTGATGACCTCAGATGTTAAGTCCCATAGTACTCAGAGCCATCTGAACCATTTTTTTGTTCCTCATTGGTCATCCCTTGCAAAGATTCAGGACGTCTTCGACTATTTATTGATTTTAAGTAGACTATGAACTCTCAGTGATACACACGTACCGTTTGTCCCACCCTGAGGAACTGATGGATACATCAGGAGAGGGTCATTATTTTTCAAAGATAGACTTGGCAGATGCTTACCTCCAATTGCCTTTGGATCACTATTCAAGGAATTTTTTAGTAAATAACACTCATCTCGGGTTATTTGAATTTCAACCCCTGCCCTTCGGTAGTGCCTCAGCACCGGTGATCTCTTAATGATTTTTAGAACAAATGACTGCCAAGGTGCCGTCTTGCTCAAATTACCCTGATGACATTGTCGGGTCTGGATGTTCTGCAGAAGAACATTTAGCCAATCTCGAGTGCCTTTTTCAAGTACTGGTATCGACAGGCATCAAGTGTCGCAACGACAGGTGCTCTTTTTTCCAGACGGAAATGGAATATCTGGGACACGTCATTAATGTGCAGGGTATTCATCCCACCGACTGATTTGCGAGCCATCAAAGATTTGCTGGCTCCAAAAATTCCAAAGGAATTGCAAGGAGTGTTAGACGAACTAAACTACTACTTCAAATTCTTTTCTCTCGCCTCTCAAATTGCAGCTACAGTTCACAAGTTACGGTGTAAGGATGTTCCGTTTGCATAGATCAAGGAATGTCAATTGGCTTTTGATCAACTGAAACGGCCGCTGCCTCATGCATTTTGATTCGGCTAAACCTGTGGTGTTAGCGGTTGATGCTTCTTCTATGGGCCTAGGTGCCATTCTGCCGCATTGCGTCGGATCAACGGATCGTCCAATAGCATTTGCCTCCAAACTTCTGACTAAGACTAAGGTAAAATATGGACGAATTGAAAAAGAAGCATTCTCATTTAGGGGGTAACAGTTTCATCATTACCTCTAAGGAAGGAAGTCCTATTTGCTCACGGATCATAAGCCACTCACTTCGCTCTTCCACCCAACCAAGCATGCTCCACATACGGCGCAGTGGGATGATCAGTTCGACTCATCTGAAGCGTCGTGTTGTAAGGCAGATGCTCAGGACGTTTCCGCAGTTCATTGTTTCCCCATGGACTTTCTTCACATGGCACGGGAGACAGCTGCAGATGCAGACTCAAGCATTGTCCTGAATTACATGCGCACCGGGTGGCCAAGGAGAGTGAAAGACATTGTTCGGCCGGTAGTACGTCAATACTTCGCTCACTGTCAAGCCTTGTCAGTACAGCGTAGAGTTTTAGTGTTACATACTGAGGATGACCAGGACTGGGTCATCATCCCACGCACCCTTCACCAGCATGTTTAGAGGTTGTTGCATTAGGGACACTGAGGTATTGTGAGGACAAAGCAGCTTGCTCGATGCCATGCTCTTGGTCGCGGATGGACGCCCTGATTGAAGACATGACGTCACGCCACTTGCATAGAGCAACAGGCCGCTCCACATCAACGCTTTTGTGACTGTCCACACCCCAGCGGTCATCGGAAACACATCCACATTGATTTTGCTGGACCTTCCTGGAACACTTGATGGCTTCACAAACTGCGACAGTATTACTGTAATGCCTTTTATACCTTATAAGCTTATTACAGACTTCAACTATTGTATCCCCTTTTATTTTCGCTGTTTCAATTAGTTATTGAAAACTAGTGTATGCCGACATTAGCGACATCTGGTGAACTTACAACACAAACATCTTGTGGCTACCGTACGGCAGCTTGTTTTAAACTGACAACATGGCTCATGTATGTGATGTTATTTACATGGATTTGACGATGCTTCTGCTGATTCCGCATTTAACATTTGACGATGCCACTATGGCTGCAGTACATTAGGACTTTGTTTTCATGAAACAGGTATGCCTCTTCATGTTTAAAGCGCACAAATGTAAATTTTGTCAGTACTACTTTTCACTATGGTCTATGTATTGTTATTAAGCTGTAGACAGTTTGCGAGTGTATTTATTTTTTCCCATTTCTGCTGCAGATCTGGTGATGGTCATTTAAGACCGAAACAGGTAATCTGTTAACAAAAAGTTTGTGACCATAGGTGTAAATTAAAAGAAACTTCTTACGTGATGGCTTATTGTAGTGGCTGCCTTCAGTCGTTTTCCCTTTGTGGTTCCGATGATCTCTACGTCGTCCGTCAGTACCATCAGAACACTTACTTCAAGTTTTTACATCGTGGATTTGCTGGAAGTGTTAGTGTCTGGTAATGGACCGCAGTTCGTTTCACAGGAATTTGAAGAACAATTTTGCTCAGCCAACGGTACAGAACATGTGATCACACCGCCATTCCATCCGCAGTATAATGAGGAAACTGAATGTTTCGTGTGAACATTCAAGTCGCAGATGAGTAAATTCCGTCGAACTCGCTCACTGCAGCCGGCCTGTCAACCTACCGTGCGATGCCTTGAGATGAACCTTCTCCAGCCAAACTCCTGCACGGCCACCGGCATTGCACCCTGATTCATCTGGTGCACCCCAACGAGGAGTAACGGTCAGTATAAAAATTCTCATTTTCAGATCTGGGACGCAGTACTCTTCCGGAGCTTCCGGACCAGGAAGCAATGCCAACAGGGAACTTTTTCATGTGTCCTTTGACACAAGATGTTCCAGATTTCTTCCCCTACAGGGTCGCTGCTGAAACGACACAGGAATCAGCTTCACTCTCTGAGACTCCGTGATCATGCCACTGAATTTCGTTTTAGAGATGCAGCACGCAGCCAAGAGCCAGGGTGTGACTGAGATGGCATCTCAGCCCGAGGCACTTCCCACGGAGGTGGACGCGCCCCCGACCCCGTTACCATCATCACAGCAGCCCATGTCGCCATGAGCGACCCCTCTGTGCCCTGTTGCCTTCCTCTCTGAGGGAGGTCCTCCAGTGTTCGAGGTCGCCATGAGCGACCCCTCTGTGCCCTGTTGCCTTCCTCTCTGAGGGAGGTCCTCCAGTGTTCGAGTTTCTGGGTCTGATGTAGGCGTATACCCTCCCTGCAATTTGCCAGGTGTTCCTGTGGGGGCTCAGGGAAAATGCCAGTGCACGGGCTGGAGCCTGTCACCAACTTCAATCCTAGTTCCCATACCATCTGCTGTGCCTGCGCCCAGGCACGCTCGCCGTCGGTTGGCACCGTAACTACATGTGACCACGGCCAGGAGATTTGGGGGGGGGGGGGGGGGGGGAGGACTGTGGTGTCCTAAGCACAGCAAGCACCATCAAGCGGCACCACAGGCGTCGACAGATCGACAACCAATTCCAGAAATTGGCATGCAACTACCACACCAAGAAGTCGCAGCGGTGGTACTGCCAGTGCTAAGTGATATGTGTCAGTGCCACAGGTCGACTACCGAGAAAACCTGATTCTAGTTGTGTACTCCACGCCGCATCGTCTGCATCTAGCGCCTCCATACAAGCCCGTCTTCAGTGAACATCCTAGTGGGACAATATCAGTTTACTATCTAGCCATAACTTTTGGAACTGCTGCCTGACCGATTTGCACAAATCTTTCGTCAATAAATGTGTGCGTTCTTGTCATTAATGCTTATCAGTGTTCTCCTCGTTCTCCTCGTATGCTGTTTCCCTCAGCACACCATAAATACCTGAGAAAGGCGACGAGTAAAATCTCCTTCTGTGGTTGTAACAAAAGTAAAATACAACAGATTATCTATAAAATACGTGCCTATAAACAATGAATGAAAAATGTATAATTTGTGCTATGTTGTCAGCGACCTTCGCAGCTTTGGTGCGCTAGGGATTGGATTGGTAAAGGTGTCACCTTGCTGCTGTCTATCGTTGGTTTGTCGTTAACATCATATTGCAAAGTCGTGTAAAAGTGTTTTGGTCACTTAGTGGTGAATTAATGAATGACCAGAAAGTTACTGACCTCTCACCAGTAATTGTATCACTGGTGTACTACACAAATCTTTTCCATTCAGAAGTTGCTAGCATTTGTAGCTTGGACTGCAAACAGTGTAGCCACTTATCGTACATTCACAGAATGAAGGTTGGTGTGAATATGGGCTTGGACTGACCATGTCAAATCTAGGGCAGTAATCTTCGGAAAATCACTGCTTCACTTGCGCTGAAATATCTCAAGTTCCGTAATACTAGATGAACAACTGCTGTTGCAGAGGGAGATAATCATGGGAGAGCTGAGGCAGGGGCGATGCATTTGTGATTCAGTGGGGTAAAAAGAGACATCTTAGCTCTTCACTTTGCAGACCTATCATGGAGGAAATGCATGACCACGATCTGGTGACCTACCCTCTCTCGCACTTCTACTCTCCACTCTCTCCTCCTGCACTCTGTTACACCTCCAGAAAACAATTTATCCCATAATACTGCTCTACTACACTTAGATGTGGTACAAAAATTTAATATTCGTTCTTATCAATAAACAGAGATTTTATACCTTTAAGACGCTATTAACCATCCCCTGCAACATGAAGACTGTAAGTCCAAAATGAATAGGATCTTCATCCAGTTCGAGGCTGGCCCCATCTTGGTATTGCTCGATATGCCTCGCCTTTGCTCAGTCCTTTAGCACTGTGGTGCGACAGTTTCTTCCAGTATTTGGTGCCGCTATTTTGGTCGGCACGCCTTTCTACAGTTCGGCAGAGTCAGCGCTGTTTACCTTTCGCTATTTGCTCATGACGTCTTCCTGCTTAGCTGAGTGGTAACGTGCTTGTCTGCCAGGCGGCGGGCCCGGGTTGGAGATTTTTTCCTCTCGTGGACTGAGTGTTGTTTTGTTCTCATCATCGTTTCATCCTCATCAGCGGCACGCAAGTCATCCAATGTGGCGTCGACTTGGCCGCCATACTTCACCGGACTGGGCCTCCAGGCTAGCGCTGCCATACGCTCACTTCATTTATGGTTTTTCTTTCCGTGATGTAAAGGAAGTTCACAGTTACAGCGGCTGTTTGAGCAAAAACATGCACTCTAGCGATATATCTTCGCAATCTTTTAAAAATGAGTGGGATTGACAGAGAGGAGAGGAGAGGACTTTCAGTATCTATTATCTAGTCGCATAATAGATGGGTGTCGCAAATTTGTTATGAAACGGCATTACAACACCATGCAGAAACAATTCAGAGATTTTACTGACCATGAAAGTGGTGAAAATTCTAACGAATGACAGTCGGTATGTACGGGAATCATTGTAGTGTTCATGAAGAAGCACTTTATGTTAAATATGCAGGCATGGAGCATGTCATGGAATTTTTGGACGAAACAGCAAATTTTCTGGAGTCGCATGCATTATTATGTCGTCATTTGTAACCTTATTTGAAGGAACGAAATGAAGAGTACGGGGATATTGTACAGGGTGAACATTAATAAAACCGACAAACTGCGAGGAGGGCTTCGTGACTTGAAATGAAGGAAAAAAGATCCTACGAACATGTCCCGAAATGCATCGTTGCCACGGTAGATGGAACTGATGAATGACAGTTTCTTCGATCACGTGCCATGCGTCCCTTGTGTGTTGCAGATTGTGTGATTGACGCAGTATACTGTAAGCAGCAGAATGGTCCGGTATTGATGTCGAGAATAATCAGAAATGGTGTTTGTATACGGCCAAGCAGATGGGAGCGGTCGAGAGGCAGCATGGCTGTACCAAAGCAAGTACCCTCACACACATCAACAACGTCACACATCTTCGGTGCTATCAGACAGACGATCGTGCAGGGAGGCGGCGAACTTTATATATACCGGATTTGGAGGACCGGGTTTTACGGGATATTGAGACAAAATCTTAGTGCAAGCTCCAGGCAAGTGCCAACAGAGTGTAGGCCAAAGTACGATTATGTGTATCCTGCATGACAACCGCTGCTGTCCATATCACCTTCAGACTCATGGGGACCACGTTGAAACTCTTCAGTTCGTCTATTTCGTGGTCACCAGTTTTGACGTCACGTTTATGGCTCATCTTGTTTCAGCTACTACTCATTACTTTCACATTTCTTTGGTTTACTTTCTGTCTACATACTGTACTGATAACACTATTAGCTCCATTTTTCACCGTCACTGATGACAGCATTGATATCCTTTCACCCTGCATTTTAATCTCAGTCTTGAACCTTTGTTTTATTTCCCTCATTGCTGCTTCGATTTATAGATTGTACAGTAGGGGAGAAAGATTACATCCCCCTTTTTAATCCGAGCACTTCGTTCTTGGTTTTCCATTATTATTGTTTCCCCGTGGTTCTTGTACACATTATATATTTTCCGTCTTCGTCTATAATTTTCTCAGAAGTTTGAACATATTTCACCATTTCACATTGGCGTTTCCCAAGTCGACAAAACTTATGAACTTGTCTTAATTTTCTTAATTCATGTTTCCCTTATCATTGGCAATGTGAAAACTGCCTCTCTGGTGTCCTTGCCTCGCCGAAAGCCAAACTGATCATCATCGAACAGATCCTCAATTTTTTTTTCGTTCTTTTGCCTTTTTTTTCAGCGACTTGGATGCATGAGCCGTTGAGCTGCTGCGACGGTAGTTTTTTCACTTTTCTGTTTTTCGTATCTTCTCGATGATGTGGAAGACTTTTTCTCGAAAATCAGAGTGTATTTCGCCAGTCTCGTAGGTTACGCACACTAACTTGGACAGTCGCTTGGCTACCGTTCCCGTTCCCTCTTTTACACCTCTACATCTCAAACTGGTGTCCGTAATCTCAGGCCAAGCGAGCAGAAAGCTGCCACCTCATTTCTCTGCCAGAAGGGAAAGGGGCCAAGCTGGCAGGACGGAAGTCCTCGCCCTGGCACTAAAGTAGCCCGTAATGGTGGTGATCTGGGTTACACCATGCCTGCCCCTGGATCTATACCGCGTCAACGGTGTTTTTTTTTAATCTGCCTCCCCCTCTGTAGAACTCCCTGTAGTACCGCAGAGGTTGTTTCCAGACGTCATAACACATGCCCTACCGTCCTGTTCCTGCTTCTTGTCAGTGTTTTCCATGTGTTCCTTTCTTCGCCAATTCTGCAAAGAACCTCCTTATGTTATCAGTCCATTCAATTTTCAACATTCTTCTGTAGCGCGACATCTCAAACCCTTATCTTCTGTTCCGGTTTTTCCTTGGCTTATGTGATCAAAAATGACGTCCTGGCACAAAACGGCCAGTTAGAGTGGCTGAAAATACTGTCCGCTCCGGTTATGCAATATCTGTCTCCATTATCATCTAGCACTAATCGTCGACTCGACTTAATATGCATCACACGGCCTCAACTACTATCAGACACAGCCTCCACCAGCTGAAGTCTGTGGACTGCACAGATCCTGATGCTTCTGAAACCTGAACTTGTGCATCCAGCTGGATGCCAGCTTACTTCAACCATAGGAAGTCTATTCGGGGTCCTTGGCCCACTGGTGCAACTGGGTGCCTCCAGCACTGAGCCTGCCACACACTGTTAGTTGACTGCACATTTGAGGCAAATGATATGACCAGAATATACGAGAGTTTGAATAAAATCTTCTCGGTTTATAAGCAGCGACATTCGTGATACTCGTGCTATCGATGGCTAACTGCACCATCGTCACCAGGAGAACTGAGTCCGGGACTGGAAAGGTTTTCTGTTTACGCGTACAAAATTATAGCCTCTGAAACAATCTGAGAGGGCCGAAATGATGCGTGCGTGGAAGATGAGTTGCACAGCTCGCAAGTATGACTGAGTGACGTCTGATAGCCTCATTAGTCGTCCAGCAGCCTCTGTTATCATTCTTTCGTAGCCTAGCGTGAAGTCATTACCCTTGTGTAGCCTAAGACGAAGTATTCTGTATGTGGACCTCTGCAACTTCACTGTTCTTGTCAGAGCAGGAATCCAGCCGGCCAATGGTGGCAGACATTCTGAGGTCCGTCCAGTAAAACTAAAGTAAATGTGTTTGACAACTTATTGCTCTTTCTTATTTTTGCTGTTTCCAAACAGTACGGCTCTGGGGTGGGGAAACAGGCAGAGAACCTCCCCCACTCGATGGTAAAACTCCGAAGTAGACCTATGAGGTGCCCAACGTATAGGCACTGACGAAAAGCTGCTAAAAGATTTCTACGAACAATGCTGTGTTTTTTGGACAGATAGAAGCCGATCCACGTCCTGCCTGGAGAGCTTAGAATGACGGAACGCGAATGGACGCGAATGACGGTCTGTCTACCTGGAGGCGTTACTTCACACCGGGCTCTGAACATTATTGTGGCAGCCTGCTCCTCCGAATAGGTCTCTTTTGGCACCCATTTTGTAAACTCCTAACTGTGCTGTTCCTTCACCACATTGGAAAAATCTGGAAAGGAAGTAATAAGAGGGACAGTCACTGGGCTTATTGGATCTTGATTCGAATTACTATACAGTGCTAGTGCTCAACTACTTGAACAAGGAAAACGAGCACAAAAACATTCTGAAATATTTTATTGCATGACATTTTCAGAGAAAGGTGGCTACATAACAACACGAGCCAAGAAACCTACAGAAACACTGTCTGAAACAGAGAGAAACGTTAATTGTGTTTTTAAATTACTAAAGGAAATCAGGTGTAATGATTTTGCAAAAGGCTGAAATAATATTTACGGAGATGGCTAAATGGTGAGCTATCTCTATTACAGTCGAAATAGCGTTATCTTACGGTATCGTTACCTATAGAAATAAATAAAGATTAGAGGATTTCACTGTTTTAAATACTTCAGAAATATTTGTACGAAATAATAACAAACAAAACTCAACACAGTTGCAACCCCGAAATATGAAACAACAAGCACTGTTATTGCATTTAAATTATTTTACTATTATTTCAGTATTACCTTTATTGAAATTATAATGATTCTTAATGTCAGTGATTGTTGTATTAAAAACCTAAATGATTTGGGGCGTTCTTCAACAAAACAGAACTGGCACAATTTCGAAATACATTTCTAGCTTCGATCGACAAACTATACATTCATTAACGACTATGGGTTCTGTTACTACAGGAAAGTTGCAGAATCTTCATCAAGGTAACTATAACGAAAGATAATGATAATATCGAGCAGTTAGAATTATATGTGACTAATATTATTGTTCATTCATCGATTTCCCATGAATTTCATTGGGTATGCATTCCAAAAGTTCTAAGTTAGCTTAATTTGGCTACCCACCATGTCTCATAAAAGCTGATTTGGCCTCACGTTGATCAAATTTTCATCACTGGTGCTGGAGTGCCAAGAGCGTGTGCTCTGACATAAAAAAAGAAACACCGAAAGGTGTAGCTACCATCACAGTTTACGTTTTGAGAAATAAAAAAAACTAATTTTCGCAGTGTAATAATAATTTACATAAAATTACAATGTATGTATTAAACATCATTGTACAATAAGCAAATAAAATACAAAAAACATATTTTATTTTACCAGCAAAATGAAATTTAGAAATCACAGAAAAACAAATATTTTTAAAAGAAGATGAGAGGAGGTGAGGTACTGGTGCAGTCGAAGCTGTGAGGAGGGGTCGTGAGTCGTGTTTGAGTAGCTCAGTGTGTAGAGCACTTGCCCGCAAAAGGCAAAGGTCTCAAGTTTGAGTCTCAGGCTGGCACACTGTTTTAACCTGTCAGGAAGTTTCACATATTTTTGCTTGTACATAATATGTAAAAAATATCCTTCTTGGCTAAAATGTTAAATTATACCATTGAATATTTCAGTGTTTGAATAATTCGTTATATTACGATTTAAATGAAGATTTCACGTTCCTAGTAAGAGAGGTAAGAAATAACCACGTTTCCGTGAGTTGCTATTGATTCAGCGTGTAGTACGAAAATAAATGTGTGTGAGCTGCAGGACGATGTGTGGCATTACCGCTAGTAACCTTCTTGCTTGTAGTGATATTTGTATTTAAGTAAGAGACTGTATGAAATTCGAAAAAAAGGTTTGCAATAAAAAATAATTGTCCATACGATTTTGTGTCTGGTACATATTACGTAATATGTTGCTGCAATGAAATTTAACCAATATGTTGAATTTTTCTTTATACTTCAGTGGAAGTCTATCTACCACCAATCTCGAGAAAACTGATCTTATGTAGCACAAGCTTTTGCGATCACATGTGCCAGTGATAAAGCCAGAATGTAATATCCATAACATCATTTGTAGCTCATAAACGGTTTCAGAAATCGAAATGAGATTTTGGCAAATGATAGCACACAAAGAGGACAGTATTTTGCCATATGGTTATTATGCAAAACGTCATTATCTACCATTTAAATGGAAGAATGTAATTACTCACTTAATAAACTTAATAAACACGATTTCAGAATTGGCTCACAATTGCATCTACACAACATGTTAGTGAGATGATTGTGTGAACTCTGCTGTATTTTGTCAAATGCAGCAAATCTTAACATGGCAACAAACAGAAATGTACGAGGGCTATTCGGAGAATGAGCAACGATCGGCCGCGAACTGGAAACCACAGTAAAAATCCGATGAACCTTTGCAAAGATCTGTTTGCTGTGTCTCTTGTATGCCCATAGATGGTGTCAAGTCGTTCTTCTCAGTTCTGAGTGCACAGTGAGCGCTTAAAGATGCCTAGAGAAAAGTGTCTCCCGCCAAGTATAGGTGCCTAACGAGAGATTTCGCCTGATTTCATGCAGACCCACGTAACGCAACTGTCATGGGGTTCCTTCTTCATGACAGTTCTCGGCTGTAGATATCAGGGGCAATGAGAACGCTCCTGCACCGTTTTCGATGGGAACTGCTTGACTGCCTACCACACAGCCCGGACTTGGCCCTCTCTGATTTTCATCTCTGCTCAAATGGACTGCTGGCTATGAAGACAACATTCTGGCACAGACAACGAGCTGCAGTCCAGTGTAGAAATTATCAGAAAGCACAGGAGGCTGCCTTCTACAACGAGGGTACTGGAAAGACGGTCCAACGCTACGACAGGTGCGACAGGTGTCTAAGTCTGAGTGGCGGCTACGTAGAGAAGTATCTGAAGGTGCAGCTAACTGTTGCAAATAAAACAATTTTGATTTTCACTGTTGTTTCTATGTCGCGACTGATCGTTCGTTACTTTCCGAACAGCTCTCGTAGGTTTTACTCAAAATTCGTCATTCTTGACGCTTCTCTGAAAGTTGCAAATGATTAACGAATCAAGCGATAATAAATCGTTGCTTTTGTTTCATTTTCAGCGTTTTTTTTGTTTTTTTATGCTAACTAAAGCAGAGGTTACAGTAGCTCCTTTTCGTTGGTCACTGCGCAAGTGTGTGCGAGGAGAGGCTGCACTTAATACTTACAACAACAAAAAAAGTGAGCGCAGACTTCAGTGTAGAAACGCACTTCCTCTACAACACCGCCGGCCGGAGTGGCCGAGCGGTTCTAGGCGCTACAGTCTGCAGCCGCGCGACCGCTACGGTCGGAGGTTCGAATCCTGCCTCGGGCATGGATGTGTGTGATTTCCTTAGGTTGGTTACGTTTTAGTAGTTATAAGTTCTAGGGTACTGATGACCTCAGAAGTTAAGTCCCATAGTGGTCAGAGCCATTTTTCTACAACACCCGGCATTGTCCCTACAGTGCACTGACCGACTGTCCGCAATCCCCACCAAGGCTCTTGTCACGCTTGGCCTGCCAACTGCAAATCTACCAACCACGTTATTCCGCACGCACTGGAACTGTACTCCAAGAGCATAAACTGGAGGATCTGCCATGGTAAATGACACATTATAGACGCCTGCGATCTTTTTACGATTGTACTCGTCTGCACGCTCCATAGCATTGCATATCAGAGACTATAAAATGAACACTAGTGAATATACGAACTATTTGATCAAAAGTATCCAGACCCTCTACGTAATTCGGAATTCGGAACTGATCACTGGATGGCAGGCCTGGAGAAGCAGACCTGCCAGTATAAAGGGGGCAGGGAGTATTGTGTTGTCTATAAAACAGCAACAGCAGAGTGGGCCGCTCAGGAGAGAGCAGTGACTTCGGATGTGTACTGGTCACTGGAAGTCACCTGAATAGTAAATCCACCAGAAACATTTCAGCCTGTCTGAAACGGCGCAAGTCGACTCTTGGTGACATGACTGTGAAAAAGAAACAGGAAGGAATAATCGCATGTAAACCAAGATCAGAGAGACCTTATGTATTGAAGGACAGGGACCGACGAGTATTGCGGAGGGTAGTGGTAAAAAAATCGCAGGAAATCATCGAAAGGAATCACTCGTGAGTTGCAAAGTGTACCAGCAGTCCAGCTAGCAAAATGGCTGTGCGTAAGGAGTTCAAAGGAAAAGGAATGGGTTACAGTAATGAAGCAGCCCGCTGCAAGCTACACATTTCTGTAGTCATCGCTAAGTGACGTTTGAGGTGCTACAAAGAGCGACGCCACTGGACAGTGGATGACTGTAAACGAGAGATTTCGAGTAGTGAATCACACTATGTCTTGTGAGAATCCGACGGAATGTTAAGGTTTCGCGATCGTCTGGAGAACGTTATCTGTCATCATGTGTAGTGCCAACGGTGAAGTATATAGCTGGCGCTGTTACGGTATGGGGGGGGGGCCTTTCTGGTTAGGGTGTGATGACAATGCACCCTGTTATAAAGCAGCGTCTGTCTGGCGACGGTTTGTGGAGAGTAGTATTCCCGAAATTGACTGGCCTGAACAGAGTCCCGACCTGAACCCAATGGAACACCACTGCAACGAGTTAGAGCGTCGACTAGCGCCGACCCCACCATCCAACACCACTACCTTCTCTGGTTACGACTCTCGAGGAAGAATGCGCTGCCATTCCTCCACGAGCATTCAGAAAGCTCGTTGAAAGTGTCCCTAGCAGAGTTCAAACCGTCATAAAGGCGCTAAATGCTGCGTATTGCGGTAGGACAACTTTTACAGTCTTTTTCAAATAAAATTTTATGTTGCGAAAATACCTTCATTTCAGTCAATACTTAGTTTATGAAGTTTAATTTCGTACCACCAAGAAACTACAAAGTGTTGTATAAGAGGGCGAGCTGAAACTATATTAATCTTGGTGACGAACACCTTTCTCCCAACTAGAGACCACTTTGTTGATAACCTCACTATAGAATGTTTGACTTTGTTGACGGAGCGATAACTTCATCTTTGCTTGGACCACATCTTTGCTGTCAAAGTGAAGTCCTCGAAGGCGTTCTTTAAGTTTAGGAATCAGATAAAAATCGGATGGAGCCACGTCGGGATTGTATGGTGGATGATCGATGACCTTAACACAAGACGTCGGATTGTTACCCTCTGCCATGCACCTCACGGTCGTTTGCAGGGTGTAGATTTAGAAGGATGGAATACCCCACAACAACGTCCACTAGTAGATGTCCGGGTACTTATGATCATTGTATTGTTGCTGGCCGGCGTAGATCTTGGGAGACGACTAACGCCTGCAAGTCAGAGTGTTTAAACACCGGAATACATTTGATTTATATTATCATAATAAACTGTTCAGTGAACATAGCAGCAATGGCACCTGGCACATTAGTCTATAAAAGTATCAGAACGGTTACTTCTTAGAATTATGTGCATTTACTGTGATGATGATGAGGTTCCATACTCCGAGGAGCGTAGGAGACGATGCGGGAGACCCGCACCGCTGACTAGGCAAGGTCCTAGCGGAGGTGGTTTGTCATTGCCTTCCTCCGGCATTTACTTTATTTGTCGTAAAATTTACGCTTCTGGGGAGGATATGTTACAATTATCAAATTTTTTGAGCTATTGTGACGTAGTCGAATGGATTTTCTTGATAAAAAGTTTTCGTACCCATCTGTAGATTAAATTTGTCACGGTTGAGCAACCTCCCGGGGAATTCTTCTCAGCTCGCTGGAACAAGCCGTCTTCAGAGATTTAAAACAGCGCACGTGTATTAAATCTCGACGTCCCCATAAAAGTGTTATATGAGGTGTGGAGAAAAGGAGGCTGATCGTGGCAGCCGCGGGGTAAGTAGAAGAGAGAGGGGAGGAACGTTTTTCTCTTTGTCTCGTGTTGTTACCAACTCAGGCGCCAAGCACCGATCAGCTCCTATAGTACAAATGGCACACGGAATTAACGTTCCGCGAAGACGTATTATAAGGACGTTGGAGTTCAAATGTGTTGCTTATTTGCACAAGGGCGTGCTGAAAAGTAATGCCTCCAAATTTTTTATTTTCTTCCCAATATCAGTTGAAGTATTAAAAGTTAAACTTACTTATCGGTCAACTTTCACGCTTCGTCGAAGCAAGTGATAACCCTTTGTTGCTACAGCAAACTTAGCGGTGTGCAATATGACTATGGTGATGCGTGAGAAATAGAGTGCTGTAATCGAATTTCTGACCACAGAAAACTTCTTCCACACATGAAGTGCCCTCTCCGTCAGCTTTACAATGCCAAACCACTCACGAGCGTTGCGACACCTGCAACAATCCGACGCCTCGGGTTCACTGTCGTTGACCATCCTCCATGCAGTCCCGACCTGGCCTCATCCAATTTTCATCTGTTTAAAACTAAAAGAACACCTTCGAGGACTTCACTTTGATAGTGATGAACCAGTGCAAGCAGAGGTGTAGTTGTGGCTCCGTCAATAAAGTCAGGCATTCTACAGTGACTGTATCAACAGACTGGTCCCTCGTTGGGGAAATACGCTCGTCGCCAGGGTGATAATGTTGAGAAATAAAAGTATAGACTTGAAGGCTAAAGATGTAGAATGTTAATAAAGTTTGTTTCAGCTAAAAAGTTTTAAGAACTTGCACATAAAAAATTCGAAGACGTTACTTATCAGCACATCCTCACAGTAAGCAACATGTACTTAAATCAATGCAGCTGTAATACAGTTCAATGAATAGAAGGCAAATGGCTTTTAAATCATTTGCTAAACATCTAACTCCGTGTCTCACGTCACATCGTCTTATCCTGTTATGTTTCTCCTAACTTTTCGGGAATCGGAATTGTAGCTCACCCCAATGGGCCAGGAATACCTTCATCGCTCAATAGTTTATTAATCGATACTGAACACATATTCACCGAGCAGCTACGATGCAACTGCTTGAACGTTGCGGCTGGTAACAGTTGAAAACATGACATCATAGTCACGAATACTACCGATTTGTACCGATATGTATCGAGGAGAACTACGGAGCCGGCCGCGGTGGCCGAGCGGTTCTAGGCGCTTCAGTCTGGAACCATGCGGCTGCTGCGGTCGCAGGTTCGAATCCTGCCTCGGGCATGGAGGTGTGTGATGTCTTTATATTAGTTAGGTTTAAGTAGTTCTAAGTCTAGGGGGCTGATAACCTCAGATGTTAAGTCCCATAGTGCTCAGAGCCATTTGAACCAAGAACTATGGAGCAAAGCGACAGACGTTAATACCTGTTATTTGTATTAAATATTATGTTATTTTGTTTTGATTATAAGAAATTATGTTTTAGAAACCTGAATTTCAGACCAGTATTTTGTAAAAATTGAATTCTCATTGAGAGTTTTATCACAAGTTTCCAAAAATTGAACTTGTGCTTTTTGTAGTTGAGGGGAGGGTGAGGGCACGAGGGGTTTGTATAATTGAAGAGGTGCGTTCTGCCACCCAAAATTTTATAAATTAAGAAACAATGTTGTTAGATAACAACGACAGCCATCTATATTTGAATTTCAAAAAGAGGTGACGTCATTCTCGACGCAGTTGCGTCTCGTTACAACGATACAAAATTTTACTTCAATCAGCAACGAACCAACGATGCAGAGGCTCAAAGCCATGTCCCCCATCCCCGCCCCCAGCCTTGTCACCTGTCTCTGAACATATCCTCCACCACGAAGGAGAAACATTGGGTTTTCATGATTACCCATTCGACCACTGCGTAAAAGTCGGAAAATTTTAATAATTGTTGCTTTTTTGCACTTAACATCAGAAAGTATCACAACACAATCTGTAATTTCGAGCTCACGTTCTTCTTAGCAGAATAGTTCCTCTGTGGATAAGCTTTATAGTTAAAATATCTGTCTCTGGACCTGTTTTGTGGGCCTGTCGCAGTTACCTCAGCACAAGCCGGGTTTGTGTCGCCATTGCGTCCTGAAACCAATGTTTCACATAAGACCTATATAGAAGCGTGTTTCAACGATGAAGTTTTCTGCCTTTGGTGTTGAGAGTAAAATAGGATAAGGATGACCTCTATATGAAACACCACTGGAGGACAAGCAAAGAATGACAAATGTTGTTGCTGCCGACTTCTTCCCAATGAAATCAGTGTTCCTTTTTTAGAATTTAATTTGGGAACTGTGTAGCTAAAGTTTGCAATCCTACTGGATTAGCTGTTGAGATAGCCACATCACTTCTCTAATTAAAGCTTACGTTCATATTTAATCTCCATATTATCCTGGAATGGCTGTAATAAACTACTTGATCTACTTTTTATCTGCTAACGATGGCATCAGTGTCCTCATATGTTATCAAAAGAGCTGATCATAATGCAATCTCTGGGCAGAATGAAGATTTTCATTACATGTTGATACATTAAAAATATTACCGTAATACAAGTTGAAAATATATCCCATTGGATTTATATTCACTGCTGGTAACATATTGACAAGAATGAGATATGTAAAAATGTGCAGCAAAACAACTTCCCAATATGGCAACGTCAATTTCATAAAAAAGGATCCAAGATGGAAAGAATGCATTTATAATTAAACTGAAATTGTATTTAACACATACTTAGTTTTTGTCCCATGCATGCGCAGGAATGCTTCAAAGAGCCATGGTCACTGACACGAGTTCAACAATCAGTACCTAAGCGCGTAAGCCCCATAATAATTACGTAAAAACCATGAATATATTATTATTAAAAGCTCCCTTTAAAGACTTGGTATTAATAGGACATCTTCAGTCTTCCATATACGAATGAGAACTTTTAAATTAAAAGTAGTTTAGTGCTATGGGCGTTGTAATACATTATAAACAAAAATGCCAAACACACCAAAGTTTTAGCAACAGATTTTTGTTACTTTTACTATATTTGTACCCGAAGTACTTGTTATACAAAACAGCAATAAACTGCAAAGTATGTTATGAAATAATAATAGGCTGGTTCAAATGGCTCTGAGCACTATGGGACTCAACTGCTGAGGTCATTAGTCCCCTAGAACTTAGAACTAGTTAAACCTAAGGACATCACACACATCCATGCCCGAGGCAGGATTCGAACCTGCGACCGTAGCGGTCTCGCGGTTCCAGACTGCAGCGCCAGAACCGCGCGGCCACTTCGGCCGGCGAAATAATAATAGATTACCACCTTCAGTACAAATATAACGCATGAGATCGAGCAGCAGATGTCACTGAGGAATCTGTCTAGCAGGACAGCTGACAAGATTTATCGACTGACAACATAGAAATGGTTTAGTAGATTCATAGCTTCGATAACCCATGCACCCAAAGCAGGTCTGCTTACCTTGCGTTCTTACTGCCGTCAACTCGCATTCATTTGTCCTCCAACCAAATGTTGATCTTCCCTTCGTTTCTGGTATGAATGCGTCTTTGGCTTTCGGATAAATAAGGAAAATGTTCTTTATATCAGTTGAATGGAATGGACAATGTCTTCAAAGGATGACAATTATTGAACTATATGAAATAAAATCGTCGTAACTTCTGAACGGTTTGCGTTAGGACGTTCAAACTCACGATTGGCCGCGGGGCATGATGGGAATTGGTATGCGCATGCTCACGCACCTTGTGGTTGTAAGCCATTTGCACTTGTAAATGTCACGACTGAGCGTATAGCGCCTGTGAAGGCCAACTATGCGAGCAATAACAGCCCAAAACCGGCTCAAATGAAGTTTGCGACCGAGTTCAAGCTGAAGACAACCGGTCCAACAATCAAGAATTTTATTCGCAAGTTTGAGAGAACGGGTAGTGTTCGTGATGACACAGTTGGCAATGACGGTCGCCCAAAAAGTGAAAACACCTGAAAACATAGGGAAGACACGTGCTGTGTTTCAAACCAGCCCCAGGAAATCGATCAGACGAGCTGCGCAACTGGGAATCAACTGGGAGACACTGAGACAAAGTATTGTTGAACACCTGCATCTCTTCCCATAAAAAAATCAAACCCAAAAGCAATTAAGCCCCAGGGCCATGGAATAGCGGTTGAGCATCGCCAACACAGAACTGATGAACAGGACTTTGATGTCAATGTGGTTTGGTTTAGCGACAAAGCCCACTTTCATTTCGATTGGTTTGTCTATAAGCAAAACTAGCGCATTTGGGGCACTGTGAATCCACATTTCGCGATCGAGAAGTCTCTTCGCCCTCAACGGGTGAACGTGTGGTGTGCAATGTCCAGTCACGGAATAATCGGTGCTCTATTCCTCGAAGGTACAGTGGATCCTGAACGGTCGTGAAGGTTTTGGAAAATTTCATCCCCATTATCCAAAGTGACTCTGATTTCGACAAGACGTGGTTCATGCAAGACGGATATCGACCCGATCGAAGCAGGAGAGTGTTTGATGTCTTGAAGGAGCAGTTTGGGGAGCATTCTGGCTCTTGGGTATCCAGAGGCCACTGGCATGGGCCTCGATTGGCCGCCATATTCTCCAGATCTGAAACTACAGACTCCTTTTTGTCGGGTTATGTTAAAGACAAGGTGTACAGCAATAACACCGAAACCATTACTGAGCTGAAAACAGCCATTCAGGGGGTCATTGACAGCAACGATGTTTCGACACTTCAGCGGATCATCTAGAATTTCGCTACTCGTCTGCGCCACATCATCGTCAATGATGGCAGGCATACCGAACATGTCATAACCTAAATCCGAATCTCTGTAGTGACGTTCACATGATGAATAAAGTGTAATCACGCCTTAGTTTGTAACTAATGTATGTTTTTCTTCATGTAGTTCAATAATTGTCATCCTGGAAGATGAACATCAACAAAAGCAAAACAAGGTTAATGGAATGTACTCGAATTAAATCATGTGATGCTGAGGGAATTAGATTAGGAAATGAAACATTTGAAGTTGTAAAAGTGTCCGTCATTTGGGCAGCAAAATAACTGTTGATGACCGAAGGAGAGAGGATATAAGATGTAAAGTGGCAATAGGAAGAAAAGCGTCTCTGAAGAAGACAGATTCGTTAGCAGCCAACATAAATATGTTAGGAAGTCTTTTCTGGAAGTACTGTATTTGTATGGAGCGTAGCCATGTATGGCAGTGAAACATGGACGATAAACAGCTAAGACAAGAAGAGAATAGAAGCTTTTGAAGTGTGGTGCTACAAAAGAATGCTGAAGATTAGGTGGGTAGATCACGTAATTAATGAGGAGGTTCTAAATGTAACTGGGGAGAAAAGAATCTGACTAGAAGAAGAGATCGGTTAATAGGACACATTCTGAGACAGGAAGAAATCTCCAATTTACTATTTGAGGGAAGTGGCCGGGAGGGGGGGGGGAGGTGGAGAGGGGGGGCAAAAATTGTGGAGGTAGACCAAGAGATGAATACAGTAAGCAGATTCAGAAGGATGTACGTTGCAGTAGTTATTTGTGGATGGAGAGGCATGCACAAGACAGTGCAGGATTGATAGCTGCATCAAACCAGTCATCGGACTGAAGACCGCAACAACAACATTCTTTATACTCCAACGTCCTAATAATTCTTTGTATACCTAAACTACTAGACACATTTCTTTCGCCTGTGCTCCATACGCTGAGTTTAGTCATAGAAAATCAATCCAGGAAAGCCATTTTGTTCTTTTTTTTTTTTGGTTTCCTGCATGTAAAATTACTTCTTCTATTATGTGTTTATAATGGGTTTCACACTTAGATAGGGTAAAATCTTGGTCTTATTCTAAATGACGAAACACGTTTTAATTCTTCTCGAGTAATGGTTTCCGCTAAAACTCAAACCTATAGACCATTTTAATCTCAGTTGTAAAATTATTGTTAGTTCTTTAATCTTGTAGCAATGTTTCATATGCTGTTGCATTAATTGCACGTTGTTAACATTATAATCACCACTTCGGTTACTATATGTTCCCTTCTGTACATACCAGAGTGCTGCAAGCAGTCTTTGGTTGTGATGCTATAGTACTAGAAAATGAGCGAACACCCCGAATATTACGTAGTATAAAATACGTTTTTGTGGAACAGTAGCCAGAAAACGAATGCGTTACTATGATAATTCCATTGTTCCACCAAGATAAGTAACGTGTATGAAAATAGTGTATGAATAGTTTAAACTGAAACGATCACATAGATAATATTGTGGGGACAGAAAACCAAAGACTACGATTTATTGACAGGACCCTTAGAAAGTGCAACAGGTCTACTGAAGACGTTGCTTAAGCCACGCTTGTCCGCCCTCGTCTTGAGTATCGCTGCGCGGTGTGGGATCCGAATCAAATGGGACTGACAAGGGACTCAAAAAAGTACAAAGAAGGTTAACTCGTTTTGTATTATTGTGGAACAGGGGAGACATTGTCACTGACTGATACGTGAATTTGGGTAGCTATCATTAAAAACATTGAGGTTTGCTGGTGACATTGTAATTCTGTGAGAGACAGCAAAGGATCTGGAAGGGCAGCTGAACGGAATGGACAGTATCTTGAAAGGAGGATATAAGATGAGCATCAACAAAAGCAAAACGAGGATAATGGAGTGTAGTCTAATTAATTCAGGCGATGCTGAGGGAATCAGATTCGGAAATGAGACGCTTAAAGTAGTAGATGAGTTTTGATAGTTAAGGAGCAAAATAACTGATGATTTTCGAAGCAGAGAGGATATAAAATGTAGACTGGCAATGGCAAGAGAAGCATTTCTTAAGAAGACAAATTTGTTAACATCGAGTATAGATTTAAATGTCACGAAGTCTTTTCTGGAAGTATATGTATGGAGCGTAGCCGTGTATGGAAGTGAAACATGGATGGCAAATAGTTTAGACAAGAAGAGAATAGAAGCTTTCGAAATGTGGTGCTACAGAAGAATGCTGAAGATTAGATGGGTAGATCATGTAACTAATGAGGAGGTACTGAATAGAATTTGTGGCACAACTTGACTAGAAGAAGGGATCGGTTGGTAGGACACGTTCTGAGGCATCAAGAGATCAACAGTTTAGTACTGGAGAGCAATGTGGAGGGTAAAAGTCGTAGAGGGAGACCAAGAGATGAATACACAAAGCAGATTCAGAAGGATGTAGGCTGCAGTAGTTATTCGGAGATGAAGAAGCTTGCGCAGGATAGAGTAGCATGGAGAGCTGCATCAAACCAGCTTCCGGACTGAAGACAACAACAACAACATTTTTAAAAGAAGGAGGGGGGGGGGCGTTTTTCCGTGCGTAGGATCTTCTCGTGAAATTTCAGTCACCAATTTTCTCCTCCGATTACGAAAACATTTAGTTGGCGCCCATATGCGTAGAGGGAAGTGATCACCATAACAAAATCAAACAAATCGGAGCTCGCACAGAAAGATTTATTTGTTCGCTTTCCCCGAGTGCCGTTCGATAGTGGAGGCACGTGTGGAGTGTAGCATTCACTTGGCAAACACTTATAAAGTATATGTTGCCGCTTTGATGTTTATTATTAAGATCAGGCACTGCAATGGAGTCTCAGGACGCCAGACTTGAAAATGAACCTGTAAGGTTCGAAACTAGTCACCTAAAATAAATACTGCAACTGTCTACAGAAACGTTAAGAAACGGTTTAAGGAATAGCTTGATACTGGTTCGATGAACCCTCTGCCAGGAACTTAATTGTGAATTGCAGAGTAATCACGTAGATGTGGATGAAATACGCTAAATTGCTACAGAAAATGAAAGGCAACAAACACATCGGGTACGAATAAAGAAACGTCCTCTGTGTCGTTTCAATGTAATTTATTATGCGCAGTGACTATGAAGCGCATGTCAGCCCACACATAGCTATCGGCCAGTTTGTGAGACACAGGACGCTCTGCACTGCGTGGAGTGCCGTATGCATTTCCCGCTGCGCAAATTCGTGCTGACTGCACAATCGCTAGACACCTGTCGGTTTCGCGTAGCGCAGCTGACAGTACATTAGATAAGCGGACGACGTCAGCACTTAGCGTCACGCTGTGTCAGCTGCAGTGTGGAGATCGGTCGTGTATCAAAGCCGCGTGCTGCGTAACTCGAACAGCGAAGCTCTCGATTCGTCACAAGCTGTCTCAAAGAACAAATCGTCAATTCTGAATCACGGTTTACGTGCATATCAGTGAGGAATGGCGGGCATTCGCTACTAGTATCGATTAACATAATTCAAGGCAACAATAATAAACTAACAAAAAGAACTAAAAACGGAAGCTGTGTAAACACACTTGATTCGGTTATCCAGTCTGCGACTTTGTTTCGAAGTTATCAATACTTCCTACCTGCTGAGCCGCGCCCCTTTTCAAATTGTCACCACAAATTTGAGTGAATCTTGTCCAAAGTTTCTAAGAATTTTTTAAATGATTCCATCCCACGTGCACTGTCAGTATTTGGTTTACTTTCTCGGCCATCGCACAATTATGGCCTTAGGCCATTTTCAAATACCTCAATACATTTGTTGACCTTAAGAGCATCAGTATCTGCGCTGGCAAAAGATGCTCGACTGGTCTCTTGCGCATCATGTATGTGTTTCCTCTGTGCGCTGTTTAAAGTGATGTACAGTTAGACAGAATAATATGCCCTTACACTGCAGTATACAAAGGCACGTCGGAAAGCTCAAATAAACGAGGTGCGGTCTGCCACGGATATCGATATGGAATAAACAAACCCCTGATGACTTAAAACAGTGCATCAAGGAAGATTGTCGTTCCATAACGCCACCTGTTTTGTGTCTCTTCTGCAAGTCATTCAGAAGGCACTTTGCATTGTGCATTCAGGAAAATGGACACTCGTTGAAGACCTCACTTAAATAAGCACTTTGCAACTACAGCTTTCATCTGAATACAGACAATTAAGTATGGCATGTTGCATCCATCTCTAAACTTTGAACTTTTCTAGCTACCTAATTAAAATTGATAGAAATTTGACTTCAACTAGTTTGTACACAGTTGATTTCAGTGCATTAGCTGGTAATAGAAAAAAGAATGTTCTCTTTAAAAAATATAACTCCTTGTTTTAAATGTTTGAAAATAACTAAACAAATTATGTTCCTAACTCCACAGAAAGAGTAATGTTTCTAACGTTTCTGAGCAGCCATCCTAGGTTGTTTGCAGATGATGCTGTCGTTTATCGACTAATAAAATCATCGAAGATCAAAACAAATTGCAAAACGATTTAGACAATATATCTAAATGGTGCAAAAATTAGCAGTTGATCCTAAATAACGAAAAGTGTGAGGTCATCCACATGAGCGCTAAAAGGAATCCGTTAAACTTCGGTTACACGATAAAGCAGTCAAATCTAAAGGCCGTGAATTCAGCTAAATATCTAGAATTACAATTACGAACAACTTAAATTGGAAGGAACACATAGAAAATGTTGTGGACAAGGTTAACAAAAGACTGCGTTTTATTGGCAGGACGCTTGGAAAATGTAACAGACCTACTAAGGAGACTGCCTACACTACGCTTGTCCGTCCTCTTTTAGAATACTGCTGCGCGGTGTGGGAGCCTTACCAGATAGTACTGACGGAGTACATCGAAAAAGTTCAAATAAGAGCAGCACGTTTTGTATTATCGCGAAATATGGGAGGGAGTGTCACTGAAATGATACAGGATTTGGGCTGGACATCATTAAAACAAAGACGTTTTTCGTTGCGATGGAATCTTCTCACGAAATTCCAATCACCAACTTTCTCCTCCGAATCCGAAAATATTTTGTTGACACCGACCTGGTCACGACGATAAAATAAGGGAAATCCGAGCTCGTACGCAAAGATAGAGGTGTTCGTTCTTTCAGAGATTGGAATAAAAGAGAATTGTGAAGGTGGTACGATGAACCCTCTGCCAGGCACTTAAACGTGATTTGCAGAGTATCCATGAAGATGTACATGTAGCCATCTTAATAAATATTCTTTTCGATCATTGTTTCATCTGTTACAGAGAATGACACGTTATCCGAAACACCATATATACAGTTGTACGAAATTTGAGGTGTTCACTGCGATTGAAATTTAATAATTTCAGTCGTTAGCGAAGCTGACCAACCGACTTTTGAGGTTGTTGTTGTTGTTGTTGTTGTTTGATAATGGTGGTCGTCAGTCTGAAGGTTGGCTTGATGCAGTTCTTCACGCCACTGTGTCCTAGGCAAGCCTCTTATTTTCTAAATAACTGCTGCAACCTAAATCCATTTGAACCTGCATACTGTTTTCACCGTTTACTATTTTTACCCGTCACACTTTTCTCCAATATTAAAGCCTTGATTTCTTGACGTCTCAGAATTTGTCCCATCAACCGAACCCTTCTTTTAGTCAAGCTGAGTCACAATTTTCGGTCCTGCCCCATTCTGTTCAGTACCTCTTCGTTATTTACGTGCTCTACCCGTCTAATCTTCAGCAGTATTCTGTACCACCACGTTTCAACAGCTTCTATTCTCTTCTTGTCTGAACTGTTAATCATCCAAGTTTCACTCACGTAAAAGGGTATACTCCACACAAATACCTTCAGAAAAGTCTTCCTGACGTATAAAATTATATTTTATGTTAATAAATTCCTCATTTTCAGACATGCTTTCCTTGCCATTAACAAGTCTGCATTTTATACCCGTTCGCTACGACCATCATCAATTATTTTGTTTCCCAAATAGTAAAACTCATCTATTACATTTATTGTCTCATTTTCTAAATTTACATCTACATCTACATTCATACTCCGCAATCCACCATACGGTGCGTAGCGGACGGTACCTCGTACCACAACTAGCATCTTCTCTCCCTGTTCCACTCCCAAACAGAACGAGGGAAAAATGACTGCCTATATGCCTCTGTACGAGCCCTAATCTCTCTTATCTTATCTTTGTGGTCTTTCCGCGAAATGTAAGTTGGCGGCAGTAAAATTGTAATGCAGTCAGCCTCAAATGCTGGTTCTCTAAATTTCCTCATAGAGACTCCCACCCGAGTTCCTGAAGTATTTCCGTAACTCTCGCGTGATAATCAAACCTACCACTAACAAATCTAGCAGCCCGCCTCTGAATTGCTTCTATGTCCTCCCTCAATCCGACCTGATAGGGATCCCAAACGCTCGAGCAGTACTCAAGAATAGGTCGTTTTATAACCGGTCTCCTTTACAGATGAACCACATCTTCCCAAAAGTCTACCAGTGAACCGAAGAACACTATCCGCCTTCCCCACAACTTCCATTACATGCTTGTCCCACTTCATATCGCTCTGCAGTGTTACGCCCAAATATTTAATCGACATGACTGTCAAGCGCTACACTACCTACGGAGTATTCAAACATTACGGGATTCTTTTTTCTATTCATCTGCATTAATTTACATTTATCTATATTTAGAGTTAGCTGCCATTCTTTACACCAATCACAAATCCTGTCCAAGTCATCTTGTATCCTCTTACAGTCACTCAACGACGACACCTTCCCGTACACCACAGCGTCATCAGCAAACAGCCGCACATTGCTATCTATCCTATCCAAAAGATCATTTATGTAGATAGAAAACAACAGCGGACCTACCACACTTCCCTGGGGCACTCCAGATGATACCCTCACCTCCGATGAACACTTACCATCGAGGACAACGTACTGGGTTCTATTACTTAAGAGTTCGGACTACATTACACTATTCTTGTTTCGCTTTTTTTGATATTCGTCTTGTATGCTTCTTTTAAGACAGTGTCCATTCCGTTCAACTGCTCTTCCAAGTCTTTTGCTGTCCCAGATGGAATGAGAATGTCATCGGCAAACCTCAAAGTTTTTATTTCTTCTTCCTAAACTTTAATTCATTTCCAAAATTTTTCTTTGTTTCCCTTTAGTGCCTACTCACTGTACAGACTGAATAACATTGTAGGTAGGCACAGCCCTGTGTCACTCACTTCTAAGCTACGGCTTTCCTTAAATGCCCTTCCACTGTTATAAGTGAAGTCTGGTTTCTGTACAGGTCATAATTAACTTCTTCGATCCTATATTTTACTCCTGCTACCTTCGCTACCTTCAGAATTGCAGAGAGTTTAGTCCAGTCAACATTGTCAAAAGCTTTCTATAAGTCTATAAATGCTATCAACGTAGGTTTTCCTTTTTTTTAGCCTATCGTCTAAGATAAGTCGTAGGATCAGTATCGCCACGCGTGTTCCTACATTTCTTATGAACACAAGCTAATCTTCCCCGAGGTCGGCTTGTACCACTTTTTCCTTTCGCCTGTGAATAATTCGTGTTATACAACTATGTAACCATGACTTATGAAGCTGATAGTTGGCCAATATTTACACCTGTCAGCATCTGTTAACTTTGGAATTTAATTATTACATTCTTCTTGAAGTCTGACGGTATTTCGCCTGTCTCATACATCTAGCACACCATGCGAAATATTGTCATGGCTGACCCTCGTAAGAATATCAATAGTTCTGAGGAAATGTCGTCTACTCCCTGGGTATTGTTTTGATTTAGGTCTTTCCTTGCTTAATCAAATTCTTTTCGTAGTATCGTATCTCCTATCTCATCTTTATCTACTTCCTTTCTCTTTCTATAATACTGCCTCCGAATTCGTTTCTCTTGTATTGCTCTCTATATATTCCTTCCACCTATCAGCTTTCCCTTCTTTGCTTATAATTGCTGTCCATCTGAGCTCTTAATATTCATACACCTGCTTCTTTTTTTCTAAAAGTATAAAGGTCCCTTTAATTTTCCTAAAGGCAGCATCTATCTTTCCCCTAGCTTCACAAGTTTCTATAGCCTTTCGTTTGTCCTCTAATCATTCCTGCTTAGCAATTTTGCACTTTCTGTCAATCTCTTTCTTTAGACATCTGCAGTCCCTTTCTCTGATTTCATCTTCTGCAGTTTTATATTTTTCCTTTCATCAATTAAATCCAATGTCTCATGTGATATCGAAGGATTTCTACTTGATCTCGTCTTCTTACCTATGCGATCCTCTGCTCTCCTCACTATTTGATATCTCAAAGCTAACTATTCGTCTTGTAACGTATAATTTTCCCTGTTTCAGTCAATCGTTAGCTAATCCACCCTTTGAAACTCTCAGCAACCTCTACTTATTTCAACCAATACAGTCCGTCTCTCTAGAGTTTCCTATCTTTTTTGCAATTTCTGCAGCTTAATCTACAGTTCATAACCAATAAACTATGCTCAAAAACCAAATCTGCCCCTGGGAAGTCTCAGAGTTTAAAATTTGGTTCCGAAATCTCTGCCTTACCATTATATAACCAATCTTAAAACCTACGAGCGCCTCCTGGTCTCTTCCACTACACATTCTTTTTTCATGATTCTTAAACCAAGTGTTAGCGATGATGAAACTGTGCTCTGCGCAAAATTCTATCAGATGGCTTCCTTGGATTCCTTCCCCGCCCCGTCTACATTCCTCTATTTCTCCTTCTCTTTCTTTTCCTGCTTTTGTATTTCAGTTCTTCAGTTCTACATCACAATTAAATTGTCCTCCCATTAACCACCTAAGTAATTTCTTTTATGTCATTACATATTCTTTCAATCTCTTCATTATCTACGGAGCTGACTGGCATATAAACCTGTGCTGCTGTGATGGGTGTTGGCTTGGTGTGTATATTGGCTGCGATAATGCGCTCAATATGTTGTTCATTGTAGTTTACCCATACTCCTACTTTCTTATTCATTATTAGACCTAATCATGCGTTACCACTATTGGATTTTGTATTTATAACGTCCCACTCACCTAACCAGAAGTCCTACTGACTCTGCCACCGAACTTCACTAATACCAACTATATCAGCTTCAACCTGTCCATTCCCGTTTTAAAAGTCTCTTATCTACCTACCCGATTAAGAGAGCTGGTGACGATATCCGCCTGAATAGCCCCCCCCCCCCCCCCCCCGCGTATTTTACCTCCAGAATATTTTTCCCAACAGAACGCCATCATCATAAGAACTGTGTGAGAAAAGTAGCCAGACTGACAACAGTGTGAGAAGCCTGGCAATGCTGTGTTACTGTGTTATTCTACTTGTGCAGACCTGTGCTTTCATTCCTTCAGGATGCTCAGCCCGAGATTCAGCTCCGTACAGCCATCACGTGGTTTTTGAGAACGCTGTATTTTTGTTGTGTGTTACGAAAAAAGTGAAATTTAGAACATTATGCCACCAAGTCTTGACAGCACTGACACGTCTACACAAACGCTACTGTTTTGGGTCGTTAAGTGAAGGCCGTCGGCCGCTGCGTTGTCCGTGGTAAGAGGTAATGCTTGAAATTTGGTATTCTCGGCACAGTCTTGACACTTATGGTAGCGAAATATTGAATCCTCTAACGATTTCCGAAATGGAAAGGCCCATGCGTCTAGCTCCAACTACCATTATTTCGCCTCAAAGTCTGTTAATTCCTGTCTGCGAACATAATCACATCGAAAGTCACCTGAGCACAAATGACGGCTCCTCCAATGCACTGCCATTTTACACTTGTGCACGTGATACTACTGCCATTTGTATATGTTCTTATCGCTATCCCATGACTTTTGTCACCCCATTATATGTAAATGATAAGAAGAAAGCGTTGGATGCTCTTTAGGTCTCTTCGCAGATGACGTGGTTGTGTGTAAGTAAGTAGCATCGCCAGAAGGTAGTATCGATTTGCAGGACTGATGAATGGTTCAGACTCTGCCAGTTGACCCTAAACTGTAATAAATGTAACACATTGCACGTACATAGAGAAAAAATTCAATACTGCACAGCTAGCACATACGATGACAAACTGCTGGAAACAATATCTACAGTAAAAAATCCAGAGCGACCTTAAGTAAAATGAGAACATAAAACAAAAAGTGGAAAAGCAGATGCCAGGCTGAGATTTAGGAAGAATCTTAAGGATATGTAACTCATCCACAAAGGAAATGGCTTAAAAGGCACTTATTCGAACGATTCTTAAGTACTGTATAGGACTGAGACAACAGATAAAGAAGACACAATGAAGAGCGGCGCATTTCCTCACGGGATCGTTTAGTCGGCGCGAGAGAGTTGTAGCCGATGCTCAACAAACCCCATTGAGACGTTACAAGAGAGGAATTGCGTTTCATAGCGTGGTTTACTACTGAAATTTCGAGCCGGCCGCTGTGACCGAGCGGTTCTAGGCGCTTCAGTCTGGAACCGCGCGACAGCTACGGTCGCAGGTTCGAATCCTGCCTCGAGCATGCATGTGTGCGATGTCCTTGGGTTAGTTCGGTTTAAGTAGTTCTGAGTTCTAGGGGACTGATGACCTCAAATGTTAAGTCCCATAGTACTCAAACCCATTTGAAATTTCGAAAGAGCACTTTCCGGGAAGAGTCGGATAACATATTGCTTCCCCCTACATACAGCTCGCGTGATGACCACGAGGAGAAAATTCGGAACTTAGAACCAAAACAGAGGCTTCCCGACAATCATTCTTGCCATCCGTCATTCGCGAGTGGAACAGTGCAGGACGGACCAGTTTTTAGTAACAGATGTACCCTCCACCACACACCATTAGGTGGCTTGAGGACTTTGATGTAAATGTGGAACGATGTATAAAACAAACATACAGGCTTCAACATAGTAACTTCATCAAAATATAAAGCTACCTGTATTACAGACTATAAAATTAAATACCTTTTTTTAGCACACTGCACTGTAAACCTCCACAAATCAGTGCTACCGTTGTTGGAATGATTAAATAGCTACATTATGCATACCTCACAGAAATTCTAAATCTGTGTCAAAACTGTATGTGAATGAACATTCTGATTGCTTCACTTGAAATCTGTACCTAAAAACTACACCAGAAAACTCGTCACCTTTAAGAAAAAATTGCATTGTCAACCAGTGTTATTTGTCGGGTGAGCTTATTTTTACAATATCCGGCTCTGAGGTCACGCCTCTACAAGCAGAACTTTCAGAATGCGTATTTCGCGCTGAAACGGGACCCTGCAGCGAAGGTTTCGTTCGCAGTCACGCCGTCAATCGCGCAACAGGGAAGCAGTAGCGGGTGGAACTTGCGAGCAGACCAGGTTCCGTGATTAAGGCGACCCCGAGGGTGCCATCGGAAAGCCGGCCGAGTGCTCCTTTCTGGCGCTAATGCGATGGCGCCGGCGAGCAGGGGCAGCGCAGCCCACCCGCCGGGCTCTCCATTAGCAGGCTGCCAGAACGAGGGCAGCACACAGTACGTGGCTGGGGCGCAGCCACGGATCTCAAGCTACAGAGAAGGAGCACTTATCACAACAGGCGTGTCACACTAACGCTTCACTAACGTCTCTGAATACACCCCATGCTTTTGCGTGTACGAACCATGTTCGCCAGACAAGAAGTTAGTCACGGACAGAGAAATCGTTACAAGCAACATTTACTACCGTGTAATTCAAATGGTTCAAATGGCTCTGAGCACTATGGGACTCAACAGCTGACGTCGTAAGTCCCCTGGAACTTAGAACTACTTAAACCTAACTAACCTAAGGACATCACACACATCCATGCCCGAGGCAGGATTCGAACCTGCGACCGTAGCAGTCGCGCGGTTCCGGACTGAAGCGCCTAGAACCGCTCGGCCACCGTGGCCGGCTTACAGTGTAATTCCGCCATTGAGAAAATACAAAAATGCAGCAAATGCACCAGGCGAAAGGGAATACAAACGTCTAAAAAATGTGATTGAAATGCAGTGTAAAATGGCTAGGCAGGAATGGTTAGAGGAGAAAGGTAAGAATTTCGAAGCATATGTCACTAGGGGAAAAACAGATACCGCCTACACGAAAATTAGAGAGACTTTTAGAGAAAAGAGAAGCAGTTGTATGAACACCAAGAGCTCAGATGAAAAATCAGTGCTAAGCCACAAAGGATAAGCTGAAAGGTGGGAGGAGTACATTGAGAGTCTATACTGGGCAGATGTACTTGAAAGCAGTATCATAAAAATGGAAGAGGACATTAGATGAAAATAAATATGAGAGACATGGTGCTGCGAGAAGAATTTGACAGAGCACTGAAAGACATAAGTCGAAACAATGCCCCAGAGAGCAGATACCATTCCGTCAGAACTACTGATAGCCTTGGAAGCCAGCCATGACAAAAATTTTTACACGTGGTGTGCAAGATGCATCAGACTAGCGAAATACCCTCAGAAGAATGCAATAATTAAATTCCGAAAAAGCAAGTGTGAATATTAACTATCAGTTTAATAAGTCATGACTGCAAGATACTAACACCAATTTTTTAAATAAGAATGGAAATACTGGTAGAAGTCGACCGCGGAGAAGATCAGTTTGGTTCCCGGGGAAACACAGAAACACGCGAGGCAATACTAACCCTACACCTCAGAAGAAAGATTAACGAAAGGCAAACCAACGTTTATAGCATTTGTAGACATAAAACTTTTGACAGTGTTGACTGGAATATTCTTTTTGAAATTCTGATGGCAGCAATAGTAAAATACAGGGAGTGAAAAGCTATTTACATCTTGCACAGAAACCAGATGCCACTTATAACACGGAGCGAGGTGGCGCAGTGGTTAGCACACTGGACTCGCATTCGGGAGGACGACGGTTCAATCCCGTCTCCGGCCGTCCTGATTTAGGTTTTCCGTGATTTCCCTAAATCGCTTCAGGCAAATGCCAGGACGATTCCTTTGAAAGGGCACGGCCGATTTCCTTCCCCATCCTTCCCTCACCCAAGCTTGCGCTCCGTCTCTAATGACCTCGTTGTTGACAGGACGTTAAACACTAATCTCCTCTTCCTCCTCCACTTATAACACTCGATGTATGTGAAAGGGAAGCAATGGTTGAAAAGGATGTGAGACAGGGTAGCAGCCTATTCCTGATGTTATTCAGTCTGTACATTGGGCAAGTAGTAAAAGAAAGCAAAGATAAATTTGGGTAGGGATTAAAGGTCAGGGATAAGAAATAAAAGCCTTGAGGTTTACCGATGACACTGTAATTCTGTCAGAGACAGCAAAAGACTTGGAAGAACAGTTGAACGAAACGGACAGTGTTTTGAAAGGACGATATAAGATTAACATGAAAAGAAGCAAAACAAGGATAATGGAATGTAGTCGCATTATATCAGGTGATGCTGAGGGAATTAGCTTAGGAAACAAGACACTTAAAATAGTAGGTAGATTTTGCTATATGGGCAGCAAGGTAACATGATGGCAGAAGTAGAGAAGATATAAAATTTACACTGCCATTGGTACGGAAAGCGTTTGTGAAGAAAAAAAAATTGTTGACTTTGAATACAGAATTCAGTGTTACGAAGTCTTTTATGAAAGCATTTGTCTGGAATGTAGGCATATATGGAAGTGAGACATGAACGACGAAAAATTTCGACAAGAAGAGAACAGAAGCTTTTGAAATGTGGCGCTACACAAAAATGCTGAAGATTAGATGGGTAAGAAAGTAATGAGGTACTGAAAGGAATTGGGGAAACAAGAAATGTATGGCACAACTTGTATAAAAGAGGGGCACGTTCTAGGACATCAAGGGATCACCAATTTAGTATTGGAGGAAAGTGCGTGTGAGGGAGGAGGGGCGTGTATAAACTGTAGATGGAGACTAAGAGATGAATACGATAAGCACATTCAGAACGAAGTTGTTCGCAGTAGTTATTCGGAGATGAAGAGGCTGGCACAGGATAGAGTAACTTAGACAGCTACATCAAACCAGTCCTTGGACTGAAGGACGACAATATCAACAACAATACCCCCCTGGACTTGATAACCTCCTGGATTTGGTTTGGAAGTGTGCACAAGGTTATGCAGGTACGTCGCATGCAGGTTAAGCCACTCGCTGAAGATTTGATCACGTAATTCAACCAATTTGTGGCAATGCTGATGTCGGCGTTTTACCCACTGTTCCAATATGTCCCACATATTTTCTGCGGATTCAGGTCAGGTGGTATTGCAGGTCAATCGATGTGGAATAGGATATTGGCAGTGTTCAGGAAACCAGTCACATATTCTCCCAGCCCGACGAACTCTGCTGTTGTCTTGAAAAACAAGGGTATCAATAGCACGCTCATCATGCAAAAGCTGACTGAATGGTAACACTTGATCTGTCGGAATGTTCAAATAAACATGTTCATTGATGCTAGTCCCCACCTCAGTGGACGGGTCCGATCCATGATAACTAAAACACTCCAAAACATCCCAGGTCCACCCTCGGCTTAAGCCTGACATTGCACACATTCAAAATGAAATGCTTCATTTGGCCTTCGGTGCCAGAGGCGACGTGCGTCATTTGAGTATAGAAAAAACCATGATTCGTCAGACCACATTACGTTCTGCCAGCCAGCTGCTCTCCACGTTCGATGATTTCTAGACCATTAAAGAGGTGCAGTTTTATGTTTCTGTGTGAGAAATGGCCTCTTTCGAGGTGATCGACTCCAAATGTTCATCCCATGAAGTTCACGTCAAAATGTTCTCTCGCTAACGGGCGGGAATGGACTTTCCTTCACTGCCTGCAGCAATTCCCGTGAGTTTGATTCACAATCCGTGAAACGCACATCCGAGTCCCTCCTCGATGGCATCTTTTTCCGGACCACAATTCTGACGTCTTTTTTCCAGACCACGAGTGTTACAACACAGATTGTAGACACATTGAACGGTACGCCGCAAAACACCAATAAATCCAACAACTTTACACGCCGTGTGGTCATGGGCTTGGGCAAACACGATTGCCTGTTTTTGCCACTGTGTCACATCCTTACATTTACCCTTGTTTGCATAGAATGTCCACTTGAAACATAAATGTCCCAGTGATCGCTAGTACCTTACGCTCACGTAGAGGCAGAGCGCGCAGGATTGAGCACGTGACTCCATCACTATGCGATCTGTAAAGACATAACGATTCATCTGCGCGTGCGCACTGGAATGTCTAATATTTTGTCAGGTGAGCTTACTTCTCTGAGTTATCAGTGTGCCCGAATCGTTTTTGTGGGTTCTGTTTATTTATTGCCGGCCGGAGTGGCCGTGCGGTTCTAGGCGCTCCAGTCGAGAACCGCGTGACCGCTACGGTCGCAGGTTCGAATCCTGCCTCGGGCATGGATGTGTGTGATGTCCTTAGGTTAGTTAGGTTTAAGTAGTTCTAAGTTCTAGGGGACTGATGACCACAGCAGTTAAGTCCCATAGTGCTCAGAGCCATTTTTTTGTTTATTTATTTATCGTGTGATGACAGGATAAAATACTAGACAAGTACTTACAACTATGAATTACATTTCTACACGCAATCTCTAGGTCATAATGGGTTAATAGCGCTAAGTCCAGATTTGAGATACAGTCAGAAGTTACTGCAGACAAATTGTGGAAGTCTTCTATTGTCCCTGAATGCTATGAGAGTACATTGAAATTTCATATGATGTACTATTTGCTGGTTTTCGCCGCAGTCGCATTCAAGGGAGAACTTCCATCCCCATTGGTGCAGCAAAGCTCTCCATCAGTCCCAGTCAGTTGTGATCGGCTTCAGAGTGCACCACTGTCGTCGCGGTGGATGAAAACATACCGGGCGCTCGCATTGAGTTTTAATTAGTTGTTGATGCTCCAAGAAAGTTCATTCCTGTCATTGGTTGTTCTAGGCATCTTGCTTGTTCAAATGGCTGTCATGCAGGCTGATTGCCGTGCGCCACAATGGTTTTCTAGCCCTCAGTCGCTGTGGTTCTGATAATGAAGCTTCAAAATGAGCCAGTAATTCTGCGTTGTTTTTTTATTCTTGTCCACACGTTCAGCAGTGACTGTGATCTTCTTACGGATGGTGGAGAAATTTAATAAGAACCCGTAACCAATGCTTGTTTGTGGGACGAATACACCCTGTGTCACCCTGATGCGCATTGATTGATAGAGCTGTGTGTCAGTTATTGGAGTGTGAGGGCTGTTTAGGCAGATGTAACAGCAATATTCTACGACTGAGTACGCAAGAGCTAAACCTGACGATCTGAGGGCTGTTTCTGTGGCACCCAGGCAGTTTCTGTTAACTTCTACATTGCGCTGTTCCGACTTTTCACTTTAGTTGTCACATTCAGGAGATGGACTTCAATGTCAGGGTCGTATCTACATATTTTTGAGCGTTGCAGTGTGGGAGAGTCTGATCTGTAAATGTGATGCTAGGATCGTAGTTTCTTTGTGTATATCCAGTGGTGTAGAGTTGACACAAAGGTCTTTTGAGGATTCGATCAGAGAGAGTTATGTTTCAAGTATTCATCCTACGTGGGATGGTCATCAAGTTTGATGTTAAGCTTCCGCTTATCTACAGCTTTGATCCTGAGCGATCAGCCTAAATAAATTTCCTGGGCTTTGTTTATGAAAGATCGTATGTATACAAATTAAAAAGGAGTGGGATCGAAATACAACGATTTCTCGATCAGAGGCTACGTAGGAAAAATACAAAAAGAGGTACTTTTCAGGTTCGTAAGATTGAACCATCAGTATCAGTTTACCAACCGAACATGGAAGGAGTAAGCAGAATGGGGTATATTACATGCACACGATTCTGTGTAAAAAGAAATTTTTTATATCAATTTAACAACACTTTCTGAATAAAACTGACTTCCCGAAAGTGAGAACGACCGTAGTTTTGCCCAAATAACAATTACTTTTTTAAAATAGCTATGATATTCTTATTTTTAAAAGATCCAGCATTAAAAGTTTTTCATGGATTTACTTCGATTAACTCTCATCAGATACCTCCTAGAGTCGTGTTTTTTAATAGTTTTATCTCCATTTCCTTTGTTATTACTGTAGTTTATCATAGATAATTTCAGTTGCAAATTTGTTCGACTGTTTTCTAGACTGTTCGAAACTGATTCTAAGTTTTTTGTCGTGTTTTCTTTACTGATCATATAGATGAATGGCAACTGGAAGTAATAAATCATCAACTGACTCCTTTTGTTATGTTTGTGGGTATTAAATTGGTCTTAAACAAGTTAAACAGAAGATTCTGTTACGCACAAACTTATGTGATGCATATGAAGCTTACTTTGCAAATGCCAGTTGGAGATCTTGGTGTTTCTTTGGCTCCTCATGTATCATGTGGAAACTGTAGATCTACTTATTGATTGGAGACTCCATAAAGTCCGTAGAGTTAGGATAATAACTTGACACCAGTGCCTATGAGTTTAATTTGTAAACCACAGCATAGAAGATGATCACTATGTGGTTGAAAATCGATTTTGCTGTCAATAAACCATCAATATTACGGCCAACGCTGACCTTTCTTCTAATTTCTGTAGATCTACATACGAAGGACGGGTCTGTGGGACTTTAAAGAGTCCTTCGAATTTGGAAGGAGCCCACAAACCATCATGATGTTTGCTACTTTTGAACTGTGAACATTTTAGACTACAAAGTCAAAGAAAAGGACAAATTTGGTTTACCCTACTATAGCTCATATATTGCTCCAGGGCCGTACAGTGCGGGAATTGCCTGTTCCATTACCACCAAGCCATTTACCAGACGAACAGTAACCAGATAGTGATAGTGACTCTGATTTCAGCGACTGTGACGAAGACTCAGCACTGGAACCATATTTTCCGAAAAAGGAAAATTTGGATGACTTAATAGGCGATTTGCAGTTAACGAAAGCAAAGTTGAACTTTCATTTCTTTTAAAAGATTCTTCGCGCAGGACATGTCGAAAACTCTGACAGGAAAAGTGATATGATGACAGGACATCTGTTAAGACATCTGGGAATGACTTCCATGGTATTAGAGGGAGCTGTAGAGGGCACAAACTGTAGAGAAAGACAGAGATTGGAATACATCCAGCAAATAGTTGCAAATGCTGCCTAGATGAAGAGGTTGGCACAGGATAGGAAATCATGGTGGGCAACATCAAACCAGTCTGATGACTGAAAGAAAAACTCCACGGCATTGGCCCCTTATTTAGCTTATATTTTTCATGAATTTCTCGGACAGCATAGAGTTCCAAGCGACTGGAAAGCGGCGTGGGTGACTTCTGTATATAATATGGGTAAAAGAAAGGACCCACAAAATTACAGACCAATATCTTTAATATCGGTTTGCCGCAGAATTCTTGGACATATTCTCAATCCAATATAACAAGTTTCCTAGAGACGGAAAAGCTATGTCCACGAATCAGCACGGTTTTAGAAAGCATCGCTCATGCGAAACGCAGTTTGCCCATTTCTCACGTGACATAATGCGATCTATCGACGGAAGGGCAAGAGGCAGATTTGATATATCTAGATTTCTGAAAAGCCTTTGCAGTGATGCCTCACTGTAAGCTATTACCGATGATATTGGCATACGGAATAGGTTTCCAAATATGCGAGTGGTTCTAGGACTTCTTAAGTAATAGAACCCATACGTTGTCGTCGATGCCGAGTGTTCATCAGAGACAGGGGTTTTGTCAGGAATGATCTAGGGAAGTGTTATAGGGCCCTTTTATTCTCTCTACAGAGCGATTCTTATTAACGTTGAAAAAAGCATCGTAGATGGCGCTGAATCAAGTAATTTCATATGAGACACAGGGCACTGCAAATATCGAGAAACACCCCAAAAGTGGATGACAAATGCTGAACAAGTGACTTTACCAGATGACAGACCTCGCCGCAAGTGCAGCTATCGGTATTGTCGATACTACTCTCGTCAATAGGGAACAGTGCTACACATCGCTGGGCTAGGCTACTCCATTTTCGAAAATGTAAACCGATTCATCGCAAGCTTGTATTACCTCTGCCGCAAGCACTACTGCATCACATCTGACAGCACAACAACGAAAACAGAATGCCCAAGCGGAGCTATGTGCATCACTGCCCCTACCGTCGAGAGTGGGATCGACAAGCCCAACAGCTGCACATGCGGCTAGGGACATCACATAATAATGTCACATGTTCAGCATTTCTCATCCACTTTTATGCCGATTCCCGGCATTTTCGACCGCTTGCGTCTTGTATTACATTATACATTATGTACTATGGCTGTGGCTGCCTGGGATACTGCCCACATTGAGGCTGACCCCTCAGGTCGTCTCGAGGTGTGGCAGGGGGCGAAAGACATTCCGGAGGGCTGAACGGTAGGCCTCTCCAGTTTGTCTGACGAACCGGTTTCAGGCCCTGTCTCCGGCTGATACTGATCTTGGGCCGGACATGGCTGCTTGTCCTGTTCCAGAGGTTGCCCCTCAGTCTGCAAGATATGGGCGGTCGCAGAGGGTGAGCTTTCTGGTAGTTGGGAGCTCCAACGTCAGGCGCATAATGGGGCCCCTTAGGGATACGGCAGCAAGAGAGGGGAAGAAAACCAATGTGCACTCCGTGTGCATACCGGGGGGAGTCATTCCAGATGTGGAAAGGGTCCTTCCGGATGCCATGAAGGGTACAGGGTGCACCCATCTGCAGGTGGTCGCTCATGTCGGCACCACTGACGTGTGTCGCTATGGATCGGAGGAAATCCTCTCTGGCTTCCGGCGGCTATCTGATTTGGTGAAGACTGCCAGTCTCGCTAGCGGGATGAAAGCAGAGCTCACCATCTGTAGCATCATCGACAGGACTGACTGCGGACCTTTGGTACAGAGCCGAGTGGAGAGTCTGAATCAGAGGCTGAGACAGTTCTGCGACCGTGTGGCCTGCAGATACCTCGCCTTGCGCCATAGGGTGGTGGGGTTTCGGGTTCCACTGGATAGGTCAGGAGTCCACTACATACAGCAGGTGGCTACACAGGTAGCATGGGTTGTGTGGCGTCGACTGGGCGGTTTTTTAGGTTAGATGGCCTCAGGCAAGTACAGAAAGGCCAACAGCCTCAAAGGCTGCGGGGCAAAGTCAGGACATGCGGGGACCAAGCAGCAATCGGTATTGTCATTGTAAACTGTCGAAGCTGCGTTGGTAAAATACCGGAACTTGAAGTGCTGATAGAAAGCACCGAAGCTGAAATCGTTATAGGTACGGAAAGCTGGCTGAAGCCAGAGATAAATTCTGCCGAAATTTTTACAAAGGCACAGACAGTGTTTAGAAAGGATAGATTGCATGCAAACGGTGGTGGCGAATTTGTCGCTGTTAGTAGTAGTTTATCCTGTAGTGAAGTAGAAGTGGATAGTTCCTGTGAATTATTATGGGTGGAAGTTACACTCAACAACCGAGCTAGGTTAATAATAGGCTCCTTTTACCGACCTCCCGACTCAGCAGCATTAGTGGGAGAACTACTGAGAGAAAATCTGGAATCTATTTCACATAAATCTTCTCAGCGTGTTATAGTCTTAGGTGGAGAATTCAATTTACCAGATATAAACTGGCACACTCAGATGTTTAGGACGGGTGGTAGGGACAGAGCATCGTGTGACATTGTACTGAGTGCACTATCCGAAAATTACCTCGAGCAATTAAACAGAGAACCGAATCGTGGAGATAACATCTTGGACCTACTGATAACAAACAGACCCGAACTTTTCGACTCTGTAAGCGCAGAACAGGGAATCACTGATCATAAGGTCGTTGCAGCATCCCTAAATATGGAAGTAAATAGGGATTTAAAAAAGGGAGGAAGGTTTATCTATTTAGCAAGAGTAATAGAAGGCAGAATTCAGACTACCTAACAGATCAAAACAAAAAAAATCTGTTCCGACACTGACAATGTTGAGTGTTAATCAAAAAATTCAAGGCAATCGTAAAATGCGTTTTAGACAGGTACGTGCCGAGCAAAACTGTGAGGGACGTGAAAAACCCACCGTGGTTCAACAACAAAGTTAGGAAACTACTGCGAAAGCAAAGAGAGCTTCACTGCAAGTTTAAACGCAGCCAAAACCTCTCAGACAAACAGAAGCTAAACGATGTCAAAGTTAGCGTAAGGAGGGCTATGCGTGAAGCGTTCAGTGAATTCGAAAATAAAATTCTATGTACCGACTTGACAGAAAATCCTAGGAAGTGCCGGCCGAAGTGGCCGTGCGGTTAAAGGCGCTGCAGTCTGGAACCGCAAGACCGCTACGGTCGCAGGTTCGAGTCCTGCCTCGGGCATGGATGTTTGTGATGTCCTTAGGTTAGTTAGGTTTAACTAGTTCTAAGTTCTATGGGACTAATGACCTCAGCAGTAGGGTCCCACAGTGCTCAGAGCCATTTGAACCGTTTTCCTAGGAAGTTCTGGTCTTACGTTAAATCAGTAAGTGGCTCGAAACAGCATATCCAGACACTCTGGGATGATGATGGAACTGAAACAGAGGATGACACACATAAAGCTGAAATACTAAAGTTTCGCAGAGGAAGACCGCACTGCAGTTCCTTCTCTACATCCTCGCACAAACGAAAAAATGGCTGACATCGAAATAAGTGTCCAAGGAATAGAAAAGCAACTGGAATCACTCAACAGAGGAAAGTCCACTGGACCTGACGGGATACCAATTCGATTCTACACAGAGTACGCGAAAGAACTTGCCCCCCTTCTAATAGCCGTGTACCGCAAGTATATAGAGGAACGGAAGGTTCCAAATGATTGGAAAAGAGCAAAGGTAGTCCCAGTCTTCAAGAAGGGTCGTCGAGCAGATGCACAAAACTATAGACCTATATCTCTGACATCGATCTGTTGTAGAATTTTAGAACATGTTTTTTGCTCGCGTATCATGACATTTCTGGAAACCCAGAATCTACTCTGTAGGAATCAACATGGATTCCGGAAACAGCGATCGTGTGAGACCCAACTCGCTTTATTTGTTCATGAGACCCAGAAAATATTAGATACAGGCTCCCAGGTAGATGCCATTTTCCTTGACTTCCGAAAGGCGTTCTATTCAGTTCCGCACTGCCGTCTCCTAAACAAAGTAAGAGCCTACGGAATATCAGACCAGCTGTGTGGCTGGATTGAAGAGCTTTTAGCAAACAGAACACAGCATATTGTTCTCAATGGAGAGACGTCTACAGACGTTAAAGTAACCTCTGGCGTGCCACAGGGGAGTGTTATGGGACCATTGCTTTTCACAATATATATAAATGACTTAGTAGATAGTGTCGGAAGTTCCATGCAGCTTTTCGCGAATGATGCTGTAGTATACAGAGAAGTTGCAGCATTAGAAAATTGCAGCGAAATGCAGGAAGATCTGCAGCGGATAGGCACTTGGTGCAGGGAGTGGCAACTGACCCTTAACATAGACAAATGTAATGTATTGCGAATACATAGAAAGAGGGATCCTTTATTGTATGATTATATGATAGGGGAACAAACACTGGTAGCAGTTACTTCTGTAAAATATCTGGGAGTATGCGTGCGGAACGATTTGAAGTGGAATGATCATATAAAATTAATTGTTGGTAAGGCGGGTGCCAGGTTGAGATTCATTGGGAGAGTCATTAGAAAATGTAGTACATCAACAAATGAGGTGGCTTACAAAACACTCGTTCGACCTATACTTGAGTACTGCTTATCAGTGTGGGATCCGTACCAGGTCGGGTTGACAGAGGAGATAGAGAAAATCCAAAGAAGAGCGGCGTGTTTCGTCACAGGATTATTTGGTAAGCTTGATAGCGTTACGGAGATGTTTAATAAACTCAAGTGGCAGACTCTGCAAGAGAGGCGCTCTGCATCGCGGTGTAGCTTGCTCGCCAGGTTTCGAGAGGGTGCGTTTCTGGATGAGGTATCGAATATATTGCTTCCCCCTACTTATACCTCCCGAGGAGATCACGAATGTAAAATTAGAGAGATTAGAGCGCGCACGGAGGCTTTCAGACAGTCGTTCTTCCCGCGAACCATACGCGACTGGAACAGGAAAGGGAGGTAATGACAGTGGCACGTAAAGTGCCCTCCGCCACACACCGTTGGGTGGCTTGCGGAGTATAAATGTAGATGTAGATGTAGATTTGTCTCAGCGTCATCTACACTACTGGCCATTACAATTGCTACACCAGAAGAAATGCAGATGATAAACGGGTATTCATTGGACAAATATATTATACTAGAACCGACATGTGATTACGTTTTCACGCAATTTGGCTGCATAGATCCTGAGAAATCAGTACCCAGAACAACCACCTCTGCCGTAATAACGGGCTTGATACGCCTGGGCATTGAGTCAAACAGAGCTTGGATGACGTGTACAGGTACAGCTGCCCATGCAGCTTCAACACGATACCACAGTTCATCAAGAGTAGTGACTGGCGTACTGGGACGAGCCAGTTGCTCGCCCACCATTGACCAGACGTTTTCAATTGGTGAGAGATCTGGAGAATGTGCTGGCCACGGCAGCAGTCGAACATTTTCTGTATCCAGAAAGGCCCGTACACGACCTGCAACATGCGGTCGTGCATTATCCTGCTGAAATGTAGGGTTTCGCAGGGATCGAATGAAGGGTAGAGCCACGGGTCGTAAACATGTGAAACGTAACGTCCACTGTTCAAAGTGCCGTCAATGCGAACAAGAGGTGAGCGAGACGTGTAACCAATGGCACCCCATACCATCACGCCGGGTGATACGCCAGTATGGCGATGACGATTACACGCTTCCAATGTGCGTTCACCGCGATGTCGCCAAACACGGATGCGACCATCATGATGCCGTAAACAGAACCTGGATTCATCCGAAAAAAGACGTTTTGCCATTCGTGCACCCAGGTTCGTCGTTGAGTACATCATCTCAGGCGCTTCTGTCTGTGATGCAGCGTCAAGGGTAACCGCAGCCATGGTCTCCGAGCTGATAGTCCATGCTGCTGCAAACGTCGTCGAACTGTTCGTGCAAATGGTTGTTGTCTTGCAAACGTCCCCATCTGTTGACTCAGGGATCGAGACGTGGCTGCACGATCCGTTACAGCCATGCGGATAAGATGCCTGTCATCTCGACTGCTAGTGATACTAGGTCGTTGGGATCCAGCACGGCGTTTGTATTACGCTCCTGAACCCACCGATTCCATATTCTGCTAACAGTCATTGGATCTCGACCAATGCGACCACCAATGTCGGGATACGATAAACCGCAATCGCGATAGGCTACAACCCGACCTTTATCAAAGTCGGAAACGTGATGGTACGCATTTCTCCTCCTTACACGAGGCATCACGACAACGTTTCATCAAGCAACGCCGGTCAACTGCTGTTTGTCTATGAGAAATCGGTTGGAAACTTTCCTCATGTCAGCACGTTGTAGGTGTCGCCATCACTGCCAACCTTTTGTGAATGCTCTCAAAACCTAATAATTTGCATATGACAGAATCTTCTTCCTGTCGGTTAAATTTCGCGTCTGTAGCACGTAATCTTCGTGGTGTAGCAGTTTTAATGGCCAGTAGTGTACATCGCTTAGGAGATTTTAAATGTTAATAAGAGTCACCCTGTACACATAATACACGAAAAGGATCTGACGGACGTGTGAGTAGCAATCTGCGACTGTTTTTTGATGATGTCGTAGTATACAGGCAGGTGTCATGTCTAAGTGAATGTAGGAGGATACAAGACGACTTAGATAGAATTTCCAGTGGGTGTGATGAACGGCAGCCAGCTCTACATGTAGAAAAATGTAAGTCAAAGCAGGTGAGTAGGAACAACAATCCGGTAAAGTTCAAATAAAGCATTAATAATGTGCTGCTTGGCACAGCCATGTCGATTAAACATCCAAGCGTAAAGTTGTGTAGGAACGCCGAATGGTCGACTTCGGCATATTGGAAGACTTTAAGGAAAATGGGGTCACTTGTAAAGGAGACCGGTTATAGAATTCTAGTGTAGCCCATTCTTGAGTACTGATCTATTGTTTTGATCCACAGCAAGTCGAATAAAAGGAAAACATCGTAACAATTCAAAAACAGGCTGTTAGGTTTGTGCCGGCCGTTGTGGCCGAGCGGTTCTAGGCGCTTCAGTCTGGAACCGCGCGACCGCTACGGCCGCAGGTTCGAATCCTGCCTCGGGCATGGATGTGTGTGATGTCCTTAGGTTAGTTAGGTTTAAGTAGTTCTAAGTTCTAGGGGACTGATGACCACAGCAGTTAAGTCCGATAGTGCTCAGAGCCATTTGAACCATTTGTTAGGTTTGTTACCGTTAGGTTCGATAACACGTAAATATTAGGGAGACGCTTCTTGAACTCAAATGGAAATGCCTGAAGGGAAGACGACGTTCTTTTCGCGAAACACTACTGTGAAAATTTAGACAACCGGCATTTGAAGGTGACTGTAAAACAATTGTAGCACCGCCAACATACATTTCGCATGAGGACCACGAAGATAAAGTAAGAGAAAGCAAAGCTCGTACGGTGGCATATGGACAATCGTTTATCCCTACCCTACTTGTCTGTAGAGCAGGAAAGGAAATGACTCGTAGTGGTATTAGGTACCCTCTGCCACGCACCATATGGTGGCTTGTGGAGTATGTATGTAGATGCAGATTTAGGAATACAGTCACACTAACGCTGACTGGCGAGTTTACTAGGTTCAAAGATTTAGAGATCAGTAGGGCCAGACAACATTATGCCTCCCCACACTATAAGACCTCGACAACTAAACCGACCCTGCTCGATTTGCTGGACGTACCCTCATATGGTGAGAGGTGGAAACACACATTGAACGCAGTGCCACTGAAAAGTGAGAACAACACACATACTGCACCAGGTATTTTCAGCGAACAAGTTACTAGTATATCCGCTTGCAAGTAGACACAGACCTACTATAGGTTTATGATGAAATGCCAATAGTACGATTACAGAACACAACTGTACTCACTTGACGTGTCGAAGCTGATAGTATATACAGATGGCTGTATGCGCCATGTGGGTCTTGCAACAGGTGACAAATGTCTGGGAAGTATAGGCCAGTGTTCAGAGTGTCCATCGAGATGGTGTACCGTAGCACCTGACTCATTCGTCGTATGTAGCATCGGACGATTGTTTGGGTCCCAAAAACTGATTCCGGTAACTGAATTACTATGCATGCAACCAGCAAGTTGCTTTAAAGCCGTGTATTTGGAGAATTTACGACGGAGTATTTGTTTTTATAGTGTTCAAGTGTTTAATCCGATTAAGCAATGTTTTGTGAGATTTCTTTGTATGTTCAATCATGTCTTATCTGCAAGGCACATAACTCTCAAGGCCGTGGGTGACACAAACAATGCAGCGCCACGGTTCTCCGACGATAACGCTACCCAGAGGCTCGCTTTCCCAGGCTCGCTCTTCCCTGTGACGAACGCCACACCTCGGAAGAACTGAGATATTCAAGATCTGGATGATTCATAATTAGTGCTGTAACAATACAAGGGCGATGTAAAAAAGAAAATGAGTAATAAAATATGCTGTCCGACATCATGTGGACTTAGATAAAGCTAATTATGAACACTAATCACTCAGCCACTTCCAAGTCTTCTCTCCTTAACCAAACAGTAGAAAGGTGTGATTTCTTCACATTATCCGCTCCCTTTTACCCATACTTTAACCTAAAGTAATATTCAAGTCCTTACCCGCAATGAAACATTTTTTGTGGCACCCTTATAATACTTATTATCACTTTACACTCTCCGCCGAATTAACAATTCCCTTCCAAGGCCTGAGGCAATTTCATCAATGACCACCGTACATATATCCCTGCCTGGGGGCAACTTTCTACTACCTTCCTGTCGAACATTTTACCTCACCTGTCTAACTAAAAGCATTATAATTTACATCTGCCTTAATCATCCTACACATGTTCTCGCCCGTACTAACTATATATCTGTCTATTTTATTATTTAGAACTCTTGACAGATATAGCTGTTACTGTGCTAAACTTCCATGGTGGCCTCTATTTACTCGTATGTTACAAGATAATCTTGTTCTGTTGTGTAATCGTGAAACGCTTATGTGAATACAAGTCCACTCCAGACATCATACCTGTTTTAGATTCAAATGGTTCAAATGGCTCTGAGCACTATGGGACTTGACATCTGTGGTCCTCAGTCCCCTAGAACTTACAACTACTTAAACCTAACTAACCTGAGGACATTACACACATCCATGCCCGAGGCAGGATTCGAACCTGCGACCGTAGCGGTCACGCGGTTCCAGACTGAAGCGCCTAGAACCGCACGGCCACATCAGCCGGCACCTGCTTTAGAAGAGCCCCTTCCACAGACCACTGCATATGTCTTCATCCCAACTGGTCACAGTTCCCTCATCCTTATTAGCATCTCCTACCACATTCCCCGCAGGTAAGTACCTGCAGCATCCACCCTGAACTCGTGCGGTACTGTACAGAGTTATTCGTAAGTACCTCTGCGATTCCAGAAGACGTCTGCACAAAAACTGCAACAAAAAATGAAGTATATCAGAGGATAGAGCATAGCTCCAAGTTTCTATTCGTAATAAGCACCGTGGAGTAGTTTTACCAGTAGACAGGTGTGTCATAATATGTGGACAAATCATCTACATACTCTCGCATCAAATTAGCTCTCGCCTACAGATAGGCAACGAAATGAATAAATTCCAAAAGCGGGCTGCCCTCGAGCCATCTCCGACAATTCAGTGCATTGCGGGCACGTATTAGCATTTGCTGCATCACAAATTGTGCCCAAATGATGTCCTGTAAAGTGAGTTAAAAACTTGGAGAGATGCCCTGTCCACTGATATGAGTCTTTTTCCGTATGTTTTGTAGATTTCTTGCAGTCGACTTCTGAAATCCTGGAGGTACTAATAAATAACCCCTCCACCCCAATTACAGAGAGCGAAATTGACTGCTGGGAGCAGAACATCACTGTACCAATGCTTCGGCTTCCCTTTATTTGTAATTTTATTTGGCCCTAAATCATGTTTTACGGGGACTAGGCTTCGACCTAGTGTGGCTTGGTCCTCGTGTGTAAGTGCACACTGTTGCCACAGAATCATTTCTGCCACAAGTGCTGTTCTGGTACCACCGTAAGAAGCAATGACTGTCAAACAAACGCGTGTCACGAATAGGGTTTATATGGCAACATTACGTTTCATTCACACTCATCATGGCTTTGCAACTTTGTTGTTACGCATCATTCGCATTATGCATTCGATATACTGAAGTGTTGGACGTTGGCAAAAAGAGCTGTGGTTTTCATCATATTTGTACTGTGAATCTGCTATTCACGGCACGTCTTGTTTCATGCCCCCCTCCCCCCGCCAACCAGCCGCAGTGGAGCTTGGATAGGAGTGCGGTCGGCGGCCAGTGCTCCTGGCACCGTTCCGAGCCTGGATGGGGCAGTGTAAGATGGGGCAGGGAATCTCGGGCTGGCCGACAGTCAGAGTAATGGACTGACCAGTGAGCGAACCAGAGAGAGAAGTCGGGCCATGGACTGCGAGCGACGGTGCATTCTGACTGTCGAACGTGACTGCCAAGCTGAGTTGTCTAGTGGACGGCGGGAACTATTCCTGTTACCATACGTACCTTAAGCAAGGCTGTCCATGTAGTTCACAAGTTGCGCAGTAAGCAGATGGAGGCAGTCAGTTGGTGGAGAGCCATGAAAAGGAAGCCCTCTCCAAGCTGGTACGCCAAGGAGACCATTGTGTACACAAGAAACCTAGTGGGATGCTTGCTGTCTATCCTTGGCGAGAGGAGAACGATTCCAGCGAAGATGCAGACAGGGTCTTCAAGATTACAAGAGGAGCACTGGCTGGGTGCTTTAGTGACTGACGTCACTATTTCAGTCGGTTGATTGATGCAATATTGTTATTGTGAAGGGTACACACTGTGTGTGTCAGGTGATCAGTAATAGTGCATACAGGAGATCCATGGTTATACATAGCATTTTATGGTTGTTGTGTGGTGGTGTGCTGGGCACCCAGATGTTTCTCTAAAACTGATAATCAAATTGATTGTGTGTGTATGTGTGTGTGTGTGTGTGTGTGTGTGTGTGTGTGTGTGTGTGTGTGTGTGTGTGTGCGTGTGTGTGCTGTGAGCATAATTGATTTTGTATGTACCGATGTACAGGTGGTGGTCTTGTTATTATTACACTGAGAGCATGACTGATTGTTTTAGGCCAATATACTGAAAATTATCTTGTTATTTTATCCTGTCTCAGTGATCTATTATGTATGTCAAATTGTACAGGAGAGTGTGTTAAAATTTTGCACAGGTAGTCCTAGAGATGATTGATAGCAGCTTTGCTTTAACGAATAGTTGGTGACGGAAGTGGGTATAGGTCTATACCAAAAGTGAGTGCTAATGTAAACAGCCTTAATAAAACCAGAAAGTTGGTTTTCCAGTTGTTGATTTCAGTAATTAAATTGTATCTTTTTCTGCCTGTGGCCAGGGGCCATATACTGTAAACAGTTATTGTAAACTATTATTGGCCCAATTCTATATTCTGGGGTGAAGTCTGTCTGATTTGTTTCCATCTGCACCTACATGGAGACTGTACAAATCACACTTAAGTGCCTGGCGGAAGGTTCGTCGAACCATCTTTACAATAATTCTCTGTTATTCCGATCTCGAACAGTGCGCGGAAGAAATGAACACCTGTATCTATCAGTGTGAGCTCTGGTTTCCCTTATTTTATGATGATGATCGTTTCTCCCTGTGTGAGTCGGCGTCAACAAAACATTTTCGCATTCAGAAGAGAAAGTTTGTGATTGAAATCTCTTGAGAAGATCTTGTGTTAAATATATTTTATGTTGTTAGTCTCATGTTGAGCCCTGCCTCCAACAACTACATTGCACTATAAATTTTGTTATCATTTCTCTGCTGTCAAGAAGAATACGTTATGCTGAATAAAGAACGTTCAAATGTGTGGGAATTCCTAAGGGACCAAACTGCTGAGGTCATCGGTCCCTAGACTTACACACAACTTAAACTAACTTATGCTAAGAACAACACACACACACACACCCATGCCCGAGGGAGGACACGAAACTTGGCGGGAGGGGCCGCGCAATCCGTGACATGGCGCCTCGAACCGCGCGGCCACTCCGCGCGGCTATGCTGAATAGATTCTTTGTAAAAGGAGACCTCAGCTGCACAACCCACAGCCCAAGCCTCTCTCGACCCAAATCTTACACAACAGTTGGTAGCAGAGTGTGGTTGTACGTTGTGCCAGCAAGGGGTCCGCAGCAAGGTAGCATTAGGGACTGTGTCTTGCCTTCCCCCGTGTTGTCACACATATGGCTACCAGGGTTGTGCGGGGCGTGAGTTGGCTGTGCAAGAAGGAGCTCTCATATGAGGTGGCGGTATGGGGAGAGGCCCCTGCGAGCACAGTGGCACATCTATCCCAGCAGCTTCAGCAGGTCATTGGTGAGCCTGTGGAGTTGACAGCTGGAGAGCACAAGGACATGGTTAGTGAGATTAACAGTATTTGATTGGTCATCCTTGATGACCCATCCAGACAGTCACCTGTTAGCGTGCTGATTCCGGGATTTTGGAAGGCATGCCAGCCCCAGATCGAATCTGTCTGACAGATTAACAATGAGGGTCAGTCTGCCAGCAAGCCTTGACGTGGTATTTAGGCGGTTTCCCACATCCATCTATGTTAATACCAGCCTGGTACCAACGTCCTACCCCAGTTACACGATTTACAAACAAAATGTTTTCACACTTTCACATGGATAACACTAGTTGCAGATAGTTGCACTATACAAATTCCACTGAGTGGTAATGGGTTGGTAACAGGAAGGGCTCTGTCATCGACAATGCCAATTCTAATAATGAACATGCTGACTCTGTGTACATATGGGATGAAAACCAAAGGAAAATTTGTCAAACATCCTTGAGTTTGAGTTACTACACCTATTCCAAGAGGTGAGTCACTTCCGTGCGACAAATGCATGGTTTGTTAGACAGGACCACACAGTATGTGAATGATATTGTTGATGTGTTGAGAGTTGATGACAGGGTTAAAATGGCTCTGAGCACTATGGGACTCAACATCTGAGGTCATCAGTCCCCTAGAACTTAGAACTACTTAAACCTAACTAACCTAAGGACGACAAACACATCCATGCCCGAGGCAGGATTCGAACCTGCGACCGTAGCGGTCGCGCGGTTCCAGACTGAAGCGCCTATACCCGCTCGGCCACTTCGGCCGGCCAGATGACAGGGAAACTGGGTTTGTGTTGCTCGTGTTGCTAGAGGTGAACTAGAGTAGACGTTTTAATTAGTGACTGATGACCTCAGATGTTAAGTCCCATAGTGTTCAGAGCCATTTTTTTTAATTAGTGATGTGTTAACTGCGTCTTCCATGTAGCGCACTGGGAGCTATTTTACTAGGTTGCTAGTTTTGTCAGGGTTTGTTCCACACTTCGTGGTGCCATTTTTCTGAGCCACTTTGCCTGGTTTCTGGTCACGTGCTTCCTTACGATATTGCGTGGTGTAATATGATGCCCAATCATAAGACAGGGAATGCAGGGCCATCTTTGGTGATGTACTTTGTGTAGTGGCTATTTGTTGGGATGGCATGTTCTGATCTTGCAGTGTATTGTTTGTTGTACTTGGTATTTCCATGTGGGTTTAAACTGCAGTATAAGTCTGTGTGTCACCCATGTTGGACTGGAGACACGTTGTGTGAGCCAGTTATATCTCGAGCCTTCGTGCTAGCGCTTGGATAGGGAGAATAGTCGGCGATGACTGTGGCATTGCTGGCGCCGCTCTGTGCCTGAATGGGGCAGTGCGAGACAGGAAAGGCGGTCCTGAGCTGACCAGCACTCAAGCTGAAGTAATGGCTTGCCTAGTGGGCTAGCTTGAGAGAGAAATTAGGCCCTGGAGTGCTACCAGCAGCCCACGGGGCTCTTTCTGGTGCCATGCGTGCTGTCCAGTGATTGCCTTCAGAGCAGTTGAAGGCAGTCACCTGGTGGAAAGCCAAGAACACAAAGCATTCTCCAACATGGTGCACCAAGGAGCTGTCTACAGGACGTCACTAAAGGTCATCGAGTGGTAGCAAAAGGACAACGATTCCTATGGAGATGCAGACAGGGTCTTCCATATTACAAGAGGAGCACTATCTGGGTGCTTTAGCGACTGACAATAATATTTTGGTCAGTCGAGTGATGCAACATAGTGTACAGTGAAGAGTGTAGGCTGTGCATTGAGTGTATCAGATGATAAGTAATATTACAAGATGAAGGTTCATGAGTAAAGTGTGGCGTGTTCAGGTTGTGTGGTGGCAAGGTGAGCGTGTGGATAATTCTCTAAAAGCAAGGGTCATATTGATTTTGTTACTTATACGCCGTGAGTGTGATGGATGTCGTACAGAAGGTGATCTTGTCAGTATTACTCTGTGAGCGTAAACGGTTTTGTTTAAGGCGTTTTACCGAAAGTTATCTTGCTATTTTCCCCTGTCTGAGTGACCTATTTTGTATGTCATATTGTACAGAAAAATCCATTAAGAAATTGGCTTAGGTTGTCCTCTAGGTGGTTGATAGAGCTTTGCGTTAGTGACCAGTTGGGGATGGGGATGGTGGTACATCTGTATTTAGTTACGTGCTAACTTAAGTAACCTTAATTAAGTCAGAGAGTTGTATTCTAGTTGGTTGTCCTGCGGTTAATTGAGGAAGTTAAACTGATTGTTACTTTTCTCCCTGTGGCTAGGGGTCACGTATTGTAAATTATGATGGTCCGATTCTATCTGCTGCGGCGAAGTCTATTCAAATTTTGTTTTCATGGAATTAAAGGCATTCTATGTTTCTATTCTCTCGTTGAACCCAGCCTCCATGAACTGAACTGGGTGAAAAGTATTACTATCATTTTTCTGTTATCAAGAAGAATATTATACGTTTAGTAAATTCTTTGTAAAACTGTCTCCCTACCTGCACGATCCCCAACACGAACCCCACTCCACCCAGATCGTACGCTACGACATGTTATGGCTATTCCATCGTGTACTACTGTTATTCGTTCTTGCGAGTTAAGATTGCTAAGTTAAAAGACACACTGAGACAAACAGAGGGACTCTTGTACGAAGTATAGGAATTTCTTCACGACCTTAGACAATCTACATCTACATCCATACTCCGCAAGCCACCTGACGGTGTGTGGGGGAGGGTACCTTGAGTACCTCTATCGGTTCTCCCTTCTATTCCAGTCTCGTATTGCTCGTGGAAAGAAGGATTGTCGGTATGCCTCTGCGTGGACTCTAATCTCTCTGATTTTATCGTCATGGTCTCTTCGCGAGATATACGTAGGAGGGAGCAATATACTGCTTGACTCCTCGGTGAAGGTATGTTCTCGAAACTTCAACAAAAGCCCGTACCAAGCTACTGAGCGTCTCTCCTGCAGAGTCTTCCACTGGAGTTTATCTATCGTCTCCGTAACGCTTTCGCGATTACTAAATGATCCTGTAACGAATCGCGCTGCTCTCCGTTGGATCTTCTCTATCTCTTCTATCAACCCTATCTGGTACGGATCCCACACTGCTGAGCAGTATTCAAGCAGTGGGGGAACAAGCGTGCTGTAACCTACTTCCTTTGTTTTCGGATTGCATTTCCTTTAGGATTCTTCCAATGAATCTTCAGTCTGGCATCTGCTTTACCGACGATCAACTTTATATGATCATTCCATTTTAAATCACTCCTAATGCGTACTCCCAGATAATTTATGGAATTAACTGCTTCCAGTTGCTGACCTGCTATATTGTAGCTAAATGATAAGGGATCTTTCTTTCTGTGTATTCGCGGCACATTACACTTGTCTTCATTGAGATTCAGTTGCCATTCCTTGCAACATGCGTCAATTCGCTTCAGATCCTCCTGCATTTCAGTACAATTTTCCATTGTTACAACCTCTCGATATACCACAGCATCATCCGCAAAAAGCCTCAGTGAACTTCCGATGTCATCCACAACGTCATTTATGTATATTGTGAATAGCAACGGTCCTCCGACACTCCCCTGCGGCACACCTCAAATCACTCTTACTTCGGAAGACTTCTCTCCATTGAGAATGACATGCTGCGTTCTGTTGTCTAGGAACTCTTCAATCCAATCACACAATTGGTCTGATAGTCCTTATGCTCTTACTTTGTTCATTAAACGACTGTGCGGAACTGTATCGAACGTCATGCGGAAGTCAAGAAACACGGCATCTACCTGGGAATCCGTGTCTATGGCCCTCTGAGTCTCGTGGACGATTAGCGCGAGCTCGGTTTCACACGATCGTCTTTTTCGAAACCCATGCTGATCCCTACAGAGTAGATTTCTAGTCTCAAACATAATACATGTTCCAAAATTCTACAACTGATCGACGTTAGAGATATAGGCCTACAGTTCTGCACATTTGTTCGACGTCCCATCTTGAAAACGGGGATGACCTGTGCCCTTTTCCAATCCTTTGGAACGCTACGCTCTTCTAGAGACCTAAGGTACACCGCTGCAAGAAGGGGGCCAAGTTCCTTTGCGTACTCTGTGTAAAAGCGAACTGGTATCCCATCAGGTCCAGCGGCCTTTCCTCTTTTGAGCGATTTTAATTGTTTCTCTATCCCTCTGTCGTCTATTTCGATATCTACCATTTTGCCATCTGTGCGACAATCTAGAGAAGGAACTACAGTGCAGTCTTCCTCTGTGAAACAGCTTTGGAAAAAGACATTTAGTATTTCGGCCTTTTGTCTGTCATCCTCTGTTTCAGTACCATTTTGGTCACAGAGTTAAAAGAGACGAAATTTTATCATCGATGTAGACTGCAAGAGCAAAGGCGTTTGGTATTTTACTCCGAACATTACACAACCACAGGTAATGGAAACCTGTCGCCAAGAAAGAAGTTGCAATCTCCGAGGAAAGGTATTATTGGAAGAAGAACTGTCACTCATTTTTACGATTTCCAGATTCACGTTATTCGGTCGTACTGTATTGGAATTTTACTACAGTGACGAGTGGGCAAATGTGGCAGATGTTTTACACAACACGATGGCTTTCATAACGGCGTGCCATTCAAGTGGAATTCTGAAATCTGTAAGATTCAGGCACAGAAAAAGCAACGACGAAAGAGGTATTCTAATTGTGAAATCCAATAATGTAACACCTAAGGCAGCTTTTCTGAGAAAAATGCACATCACTAAAGAAAATCATCGTCGCTTTGTTACTGTTTATCTTGATGAAGCCTGGCACATTTACAATCTCGCCAGGAAGTACATCTGACAAGATTCGAGGGACAATATCTGTTTAAAAGTGCCCACTGGCAAAAGAAAGAGTCTTTGTTCTGTCATACAGAATCACCTGAATATGGATATATGAAAGGTATAAGGTTAATATTTAGATCCAGTTACTAACACTGAGGAATGAATCGGAATGTATTTAAACAACAGTTTATTATATTCGTGTCCATTTCCACAGCTGTGTAATCAGCATGGCCGCCTGACATGCGGAGGACTCTGGTTCAATTCCTGGTAACACCAGGGATTTTCCCTTGGTGGGAGCACTTGAGAGGCGTCCACTTAGCCTCGTGATGCCAGCTAAGAACTAACTTGAATGAGAAATAGCGGCTCCAAGGTCTACAAACCCGACAAGACTCGGGGCCCTCCGTACTGTATTCCAATGACGCAATTGGCTGAACACAACACGGCGGCCTTATCACTGCCAGTTAAACCTGACAGAAAATGTACAGGCCTAACTGAAGCGAAAGTTTGCATCATAGCACATTCGTAATTAAAGATGTGGGGAATTTACATGATGAAGACATTGCTAATGTCGTAGGAGAAGACTGGATTAGGTACGTACGAGAAAATTGCTTACTAAAGGAAGGCACCTGAGAAAATTTAGTTGAAAACATTGTCATTGCTTCAAATGACTTACTGGATAGTGAGTTTTTGAATGCTCTTCGTTCTTAAGAAGAGAACAATTACATAACAATACATTCCATTAAATTTTGTTTCCTGTTTCTGCCCCTTCGCCCTCCCCCCCCCCCCCCCCTTCCTCCTCGAATGCTGTAAACGCTGTTCTTTCTCTCCGATCCCTTTCCAGTCGTGTTCCCTTTTACTCTTTTACTCTCTTCTGATTAATACTACGCAGTACAGCCTCCCAGCTTACACCGCCTGTGGCGGTAGTATGTTGGTGACAGATACGTGGAACAAAAGACACGTGTCTCTGCTTTCTTACCATGTTTAAAACTAACACGTAAAGCTAGGAAATACTTAAATGTTCAAATAATCGAAACTAGCTTTGCAATTCAACAGACGAGCAGCAGTAGTGTAGTTTACTACAATACACCTCATAAATCTTGCGAGAATACATTAATATGGAGAGGTTGCTATTTTACTACTTTACTTTTTAAACATTTTCTTGGAGTACCTTGACGTCCGGAAGGTATTCGATGGAGTTCCGACCTGCCACCTAATGAAAAAAATACGACTGTAAGGAATATCAGATAACTGTGTGTTTGAACTGAAGAGTTTCGAGCAAACAGGACAAAGCCTCTCATTCTAAATGGAGAGAAGTCTTCGGGCGTAAAAGTAACTTTGGGCGTGCTCCAGGAGAGTGTTATAGGATCATTATTTTTCACAGTAAATATAAAATGACGAAGCAGATTACGTCGGAAGCTCCATGAGGCTTTACGCGGATGATGCTGTTGTACACAGAGAAGCTGTGACGCTAGAAAACTGTAGCGAAATGCAGTAAGATGTGCAGAGGGTCGACGCTTTGTTCGGATGCAGGCTTAGTTGGCATCCCTTCGCTCCCAGCTTCAGGCAGTGTTGGCTTCGGTCACACAGCTTGAGGCTGTTGCCAATGGGCATCACTGTGGGGTTCCGGATGGGGGTTTGTTGGGGACGGCCAGCTCGTCCCACGCATCCCCCGATCGGACTACGACTGTGGTTGCCCGGGATACTGCCCGCATTGAGGCTGATCCCTCACCTGTGGTAGAGTGGGAGGTCGTCTCAAGGTGTGGCAGGGGGCGAAAGACATTCCGGAGGGCTGAACGGAAGGCCTCTCCAGTTTGTCTGACGAACCGGTTTCAGGCTCTGTCTCAGGCTGATACTGATCTTCGGCCTGACATGGCTGCTTGTCCTGTTCCAGAGGTTGCCCCTCAGTCTGCAAGATCCGGGCAGTCGCAGAGGGTGGGCTTACTGGTAGTTGGGAGCTCCAACGTCAGGCGCGTAATGGGGCCCCTTAGGAATATGGCAGCAAGAGAGGGGAAGAAAACCAATGTGCACTCCGTGTGCATACCGGGGGGAGTCATTCCAGATGTGGAAAGGGTCCTTCCGGATGCCATGAAGGGTACAGGGTGCACCCATCTGCAGGTGGTCGCTCACGTCGGCACCAATGATGTGTGTCGCAATGGATCCGAGGAAATCCTCTCTGGCTTCCAGCGGCTATCTGATTTGGTGAAGACTGCCAGTCTCGCTAGCGGGATGATAGCAGAGCTCACCATCTGCAGCATCGTCGACAGGACTGACTGTGGACCTTTGGTACAGAGCCGAATGGAGGGTCTGAATCAGAGGCTGAGACGGTTCTGCGACCGTGTGGCCTGCAGATTCCTCGACTTGCGCCATAGGGTGGTGGGGTTTCGGGTTCCGCTGGATAGGTCAGGAGTCCACTACACGCAACAAGCGGCTACACGGGTAGCAGGGGTTGTGTGGCGTGGGCTGGGCGGTATTTTAGGTTAGATGGCCTCGGGAAAGTACAGAAAGGGCAACAGCCTCAACGGGTGCAGGGCAAAGTCAGGACATGCGGGGACCAAGCAGCAATCGGTATTGTAATTATAAAGTGTCGAAGCTGCGTTGGTAAAGTACCGGAACTTCAAGCGCTGATAGAAAGCACCGAAGCCGAAATCGTTATAGGTACAGAAAGCTGGTTGAAGCCAGAGATAAATTCTGCCGAAATTTTTACAAAGGTGCAGACGGTGTTTAGAAAGGATAGATTGCATGCAACCGGTGGTGGAGTGTTCGTCGCTGTTAGTAGTAGTTTATCCTGTAGTGAAATAGAAGTGGATAGTTCCTGTGAATTATTATGGGTGGAGGTTACACTCAACAACCGAGCTAGGTTAATAATTGGCTCCTTTTACCGACCTCCCGACTCAGCAGCATTAGTGGCAGTACAACTGAGAGAAAATTTGGAATACATTTCACATAAATTTTCTCAGCGTGTTATAGTCTTAGGTGGAGATTTCAATTTACCAGATGTAGACTGGGACACTCAGATGTTTAGGACGGGTGGTAGCGACAGAGCATCAAGTGACATTATACTGAGTGCACTATCCGAAAATTACCTCGAGCAATTAAACAGAAAACCGACTCGTGGAGATAACATCTTGGACCGACTGATAACAAACATACCCGAGATTTTCGATTCTGTATGTACAGAACAGGGAATCACTGATCATAAGGCCGTTGCAGCATCCCTGAATATGGAAGTTAGTAGGAATATAAAAAAAGGGAGGAAGGTTTATCTGTTTAGCAAGAGTAATAGAAGGCTGATTTCAGACTACCTAACAGATCAAAACGAAAATTTCTGTTCCGACACTGACAATGTTCAGTGTTTATGGAAAAAGTTCAAGGCAATCGTAAAATGCGTTTTAGACAGGTACCTGCCGAGTAAAACAGTGAGGGACGGGAAAGACCCACCGTGGTACAACAAAAAAGTTAGGAAACTACTGCGAAAGCAAAGAGAGCTTCACTCCAAGTTTAAACGCAGCCAAAACCTCTCAGACAAACAGAAGCTAAACGATGTCAAAGTTAGCGTAAGGAGGGCTATGCGTGAAGCGTTCAGTGAATTCGAAAGTAAAATTCTATGTACCGACTTGACAGAAAATCCTAGGAAGTTCTGGTCTTACGTTAAATCAGTAAGTGGCTCGAAACAGCATATCCAGACACTCCGGGATGATGGTGGCATTGAAACAGAGGGTGACACGCGTAAAGCTGAAATACTGAACACTTTTTTCCAAAGCTGTTTCACAGAGGAAGACCGCACTGCAGTTCCTTCTCTACATCCTCGCACAAACGAAAAAATGGCTGACATCGAAATAAGTGTGCAAGGAATAGAAAAGCAACTGGAATCACTCAACAGAGGAAAGTCCACTGGACCTGACGGGATACCAATTCGATTCTACACAGAGAACGCGAAAGAACTTGCCCCCCTTCTAACAGCCGTGTACCGCAAGTCTCTAGAGGAACGGAAGGTTCCAAATGATTGGAAAAGAGCACAGGTAGTCCCAGTCTTCAAGAAGGATCGTCGAGCAGATGCGCAAAACTATAGACCTATATCTCTGACGTCGATCTGTTGTAGAATTTTAGAACATGTTTTTTGCTCGAGTATCATGTTTTTGGAAACCCAGAATCTACTATGTAGGAATCAACATGGATTCCGGAAACAGCGATCGTGTGAGACCCAATTCGCTTTATTTGTTCATGAGACCCAGAAAATATTGGATACAGGCTCCCAGGTAGATGCTATTTTTCTTGACTTCCGGAAGGCGCTCGATACAGTTCCGCACTGTCGCCTGATAAACAAAGTAAGAGCCTAGGGAATATCAGACCAGCTGTGTGGCTGGATTGAAGAGTTTTTAGCAAACAGATCACAGCATATTGTTATCAATGGAGAGACGTCTACAGACGTTAAAGTAAACTCTGGCGTGCCACAGGGGAGTGTTATGGGACCATTGCTTTTCACAATATATATAAATGACCTAGTAGATAGTGTCGGAAGTCCCATGCGGCTTTTCGCGGATGATGCTGTAGTATACAGAGAAGTTGCAGCATTAGAAAATTGTAGCGAAATGCAGGAAGATCTGCAGCGGATAAACACTTGGTGCAGGGAGTGGCAACTGACCCTTAACATAGACAAATGTAATGTATTGCGAATACATAGAAAGAAGGATCCTTTATTGTATGATTATATGATAGCGGAACAAACACTGGTAGCAGTTACTTCCGTAAAATATCTGGGAGTATGCGTGCGGAACGATTTGAAGTGGAATGATCATATAAAATTAATTGTTGGTAAGGCGGGTACCAGGTTGAGATTCATAGGGAGAGTCCTTAGAAAATGTAGTCCATCAACAAAGGAGGTGGCTTACAAAACACTCGTTCGACCTATACTTGAGTACTGCTCATCAGTGTCGGATCCGTACCAGATCGGGTTGATGGAGGAGATAGAGAAGATCCAAAGAAGAGCGGCGCGTTTCGTCACAGGGTTATTTGGTAACCATGATAGCGTTACGGAGATGTTTAATAAACTCAAGTGGCAGACTCTGCAAGAGAGGCACTCTGCATCGCGGTGTAGCTTGCTCGCCAGGTTTCGAGAGGGTGCGTTTCTGGATGAGGTATCGAATATATTGCTTCCCCCTACTTATACCTCCTGAGGAGATCACGAATGTAAAATTAGAGAGATTAGAGCGCGCACGGAGGCTTTCAGACAGTCGTTCTTCCCGCGAACCATACGCGACTGGAACAGGAAAGGGAGGTAATGACAGTGGCACGTAAAGTGCCCTCCGCCACACACCGTTGGGTGGCTTGCGGAGTATAAACGTAGATGTAGATGTAGATGTAGATGTAGGGAGCGGTAATAGACCCTCAATATAAACAAATGTATTGCTAATACAAAGACAGAAAGACCATTCATTGTATGATTAAAAAATTGCAGAACAGCCACTGGAAGCAATTACATCCTTAAAATATCTAGCAGTATGCGTACGGAGTGATTTGATGTGAGACGACCACATAAAATGAATCGCGTGTAAGGTAGATGCCAGTATGAGATCCACTGGAAGAATCCTCAGGAACTTTAGTCCATCAACAAAGTAAGTAGCTTACAAAATTCTCTTTCAAGCAATACTTGAGTATGGCTCATCAGTATGGGGTCCGTACAAAATGGCACGGACAGACCAAATAGAAAAGATGCAGAGAAGAGCAGCACGTTTCGTTACAGATTCGTTTAGTAAGCGCGAGTGCGTCACAGAGATGCTCAGGCAACTCCAGCGGCAGACACTGCAAGAGAGGCATTCTGCATCACAGTATGGTCTACTCTCAAAGTTTCGAGAGCGTACGTTCGTAGAAGACTCAACCAATATAATGCTTTTCGCGAAAAGACCATCGAGATAACTTAGAGAAATTCGAGCCCACATGGAGGCTTACCAGCTCTCGTTCTTCCCACGAATCGCACTTGACTAGACACTGGACACAGGTATACAACGTCTCTCCGCCACACACCTATTTGGCTTGCGGATCATAGATGTAGATGCAGGTGTACTGTTTCGCAGCTACAAAAAAATTCTTTAAAATAATTCATTGTCCGATTCTGGTTATAAAATCTTTCTTGCGATCTGCTATCTGCCGATTTCGGTTGTCGTATCAGTGTCAGGTGAACGGCTTGTGTATACGTGTGCCAGACGGCATTGATTGATGGCACGGTTGCCAGGTCCGTTTCGACATGCACAAGTACTCAGGCAGAAAGATTCCGATTCGTTAAGACAAGCGTTCGACGAGAACACTAGTGGCGGATGCATGTAGAAAAGGTAGAAGAGATATGTTTCATACTTCTTCCTAAAGCCCATTTCGCTACTCCACGGGATAGTCCCACATCAACAACCATGCCTATCAAGACTGTATCCATGTCGAGATTGATAATGACTTAATCACCAGTCAATACCCTGCTGACATTCTACCCACGAAAAGCTTCAGGCAAGAAACTTTGCTTGAACTTGTAATCACGCAAATTCCTACCGGCCGAATTTACTATCAACGGTCCATGGCCCCCTCCTCCCACCACCACCCTCCACCCCTACTTCAAACTGGTTGATAACCCCTGTTTTGCCATCGTCTTAACAACATTTGTACATTTGTAACATTAGCACATCTGCATTCAATGTTCAAGTCCAACAGTTTATACGATCAAGAGTTAGTGTACGTTTTTACTGATGCTCAAATTCCCCACATTTGAATACTTACAGATAATGGGGATTGGGGGGAGGGGGGGGACCTGTAACATGACGCCAAATGCCACGGGCGATTACCAGTCAGTCTACCTGACCTGCGTAAATCGTTATCTATGTCTGTTAGATCTGGAAACTAGAGTCGTCTTCCCATTCTAAATAAAAGCTGCGATAAACACTTATGGAGGTGACACGCTTTGCAGGAGGAAACAATATCTTTTTTTGTGTACTGTATGGTCACATGATCAGTGAGATCATTACAGATGTTGCATTAATTCAGTTTGATGAAAGTGAAAATGTTAAGATTTTATCAACAATTTGACGTACAGCATTGGTACATTTGCATCTATATATAGTACATACTGCACAAGCCACCGTACACTGAATGGCAGAAGGTACTCTGTACCCTGTACCACTACTAGTCATTTCCTTTCCTGTTCCACTCGCAAACAGAACGACGGAAAACCGACTGACTCTATGCCTACGCATGAGCCCTAATTTCTTGTATCTTATCTTCAAGGTCCTTATGCGAAGTTTATGTTTTCAGCAGTAGAATCGTTCTGCATCAGCTTCCATTGCAGGTTCCCCACATTTTCTCAGTAGTGTGCCTCGAAAACAACGTCGCCTTTCCTCCAGGGATTCCCATTGATTAATTTCAGACCACATTAGTTCAAACATTTTATAGGCTCATACATTTCAGTGAGGCTAAATAATTAATACAGCCAGAGTGGAAACACTAGAAATTGTAGTGTCGCAGAATAGTAAAGAGTTTGAAACGTGGAATATTGTCAAAGTTTCGTTGCCTATGCCGAGAGCCAGAGGCAGTAGGTTAGCCAAGAGGATAGCACATGTATCAGAATGTGTCGTCACGCAGGGGCAGTGGCCTGGTTACACACAACAGGCGAGAGAGAATTGCTTAACACGCGGGTTTGTGATAGACGGAGACTTTTGTAGAGTGTAAGACAGAGGTAAAGCGTCAGCTGTACTGCATTTCATAACTTCACGTAAGTCTGCCGTAACAAGAGGTAAAGCGTCAGCTGTACTGCATTTCATAACTTCACGTAAGTCTGCAGTAACAATACGTAACTCTGTCACAAGAACACCTAAGGGGCGAGTACGACAGATAAATCAGCAGTATGAGTGGAACGAATTCGTTCGTTACAAACGAGCATGACGTCAGGACCAGCTCTGGTCCTCTCTGCTGCCACTGTCAATCATCAACCCAGGATTAGCAGACATTGCGGCAGAGTTGCTCGCCGCCAATGCAGACCACATCAGTGAGCCGTAGTCGAGATCGTGCAGGGCCTAGGCCCTGTGCATCCGCCGTCACAACCGGGTGAGCCGACGACGCTGGGGGATTGCAGCCCGTTCCGCCCGTCCACCCCGGCCGAGCCTCCAGGAGGAGCAGGGAAGAAGACGGGGTGGGACAGAGTACACTCAGCACTACTAGAACGCCTCTCGTGCCGACAGCGCCGGGACTCCAACACGGAGCCTCCTATGCGCAGCGACCTGCTGTCCGCTGCCGAGCCAGCCGGCCAGCCGGGCGCTGCCAGCCACGCGCGGCCGAAGTAAAGGCATTCCACCTCTATGTCACAGCACGCGGCACTGCGCTAGCAAGACTGGTGCAGTCCGGAGCTGGTGTCATCACTCTGAGTCAGCGAGGACTCGGGGAAGGTCGTTGATATCACCAAGCTCAGCCAGCCTGTGTTACGTGGGCCACATTGTACTCGGCGGGAATAAAGGTGTCATGAATTAATAACGTTTCTTTGGCATTTCTGATGCGTCCGCAGTCATTTCCTAGCATCCTGACAGCAGGAGAGGTCACCGTTCGGCTTCCAGTCCACCGTAGGCGACCGCGACCACCGGGGCGCCTACAAAATATTAATTTATATAATTCAGCGTAAGAAAATAAAAAAATGGGCAGAATGGTGCCATTGTTGCTTATACCACTTTTCATTAGTCATCAGCCTCCTGACAGGTGAGATGCAGTCCACCATGAATTCCTGACCAGTGCCAACCACCTCAATTATTTATTAGATACTTTAAAATGTCTCTTACGTTCTCTATTATTTTTGGATGCATTCCAATCTTCCCCTAAAGTTTTTATCCTCTACAGCTCCACCCATTACCGTGGAAGTTATTCCCTGATATCTTAACACATGTCTTACCACCATGCCCCTTCTTCTTGTCCCTGTTTTCCATATGTTCCATTCTTCGACGATTTTGCCAATAACATCCTCATTTCTTATCTTATCGGTCCACCTAATTTTAAACATCCTTCTGGAGCACCATATTTCAAACGCTTCGCTTCTCTTCTTTTCCGGTTTTCCCACAGTGCGTGATTCACTACCATAGTAAACTGTGCTCTGAATGTACGTTCTCAGGAATTTCTTCCTCAAATTAGACCTGAGTTTCGTACTAGTGGATTTCTTTTACACAGTAATGGCCTACTATTTATGCCCCCATGACTTCGACTGTTGTGTGTTATTTTGCTTCCATGGTAACAAAATTCCTTAACTTCGTCTATTATGTGGTCACCAGTTTTGATGGTAGGCTTATAGCTAATCTCATTTCTGCTACTCCTCATTACTTTCGCCTTTCTTTGCTTCATTTTCAATCCATATTCTATAGTCATTAGACCGTTCGTTCCTTTCGCCAGGTCATTCAGTTCTTCATCACTTTCACTGAATATAGCAATGTAATCTGTGTATCTTATAACCGATATCTTTTCAACCTGAATTTTAACCGTACTTTTGAAGCTATGTTTTATTTCCATCATTGCTTCTTCAATGTTTAGACTGACAGTATGGCTGAAAGACTGCATATCTGCCTTATGTTCTTTTTAATCCGAGCACTTCATTCTTGGTCTTCCATTCTTAATTCTCCCTCTCTTGTTTATATTGTATATTATCCGTCTTTTCCTAGAGCTTATTCCTACATTTCTAGGAATTTCGAACATTTGCACCATTTTACGCTGTCGAACCCTTTCTCTTGGTCGGGAAGTCACATGAACGTTTCTTGATCTTTCTTAATTCTTGCTTTCATTATCAGTCGCAATGTTAACAGAGTTAATAAAATCAAAATTGTCGAAAATTCTTACGGGTATCTTCCTCCTCCCCATCCTCCTCCCCAAATCTCTCTCTCTCTCTCTCTCTCTCTCTCTCTCTCTCTCTCTCTCTCTCTCTCTCTCTGTCTCAGAATCACCACAACTGTCGACAGTTCTTACTGGTATCTTCCTCCTTACTTCCTCCCACCTCTCCCTCTGTCTCTTTCCCTCTCTTCCTCCCTCTCTTCCTCCCTCTTTTCCTCCCCCCCCCCCCCCTCTCTCCCTCTCTCTCTCTCTCTACCTATCTCTCTGAATGTGTGTGTGTGTGTGTGTGTGTGTGTGTGTGTGTGTGTGTGTGTATTTTTCTGCTTTTCTTTTAATTTTCCCTTTATGTGATTAACAATGGACAACTGAGAAGGCTGTATTATTTCTTATGAAAAATTATGTGCATTTCCACTGTACTGTCTCTGAGCTAGTTCTTGTCTATATTTTCACTTATTTTGTATTACGTTATACAGAGCTTGGAAACAACAGAGTAATTTAGTCATAAACTGAGATAAACTCGTATTAATAAACTGCCAGACAAAAAAATGGAGTACCCAGAATGGGAGGAAGAAACGATATGAAACTTCACGGTTTGAAATGGTATAAGGCATTATTTCGGTCATGAGAAAATCGGATCAAATGTAAAAAGAACTTAGCAATATCAACATTCATATCCGTATAACGTTGCATCCCTCTGGCCTGGATATATGCGCTGATTCGGCTGCGAAGAGTGTCATAATGCTGTTGTATCATGTCTTCAGGCAATCTCGTCCAAAAGTGTCAGAACTGGTCCTTGATATCGTTGATACTGGCACTGAGACAGAGTTGACATCCGAGCTGGTCCCACAGACCTGGGATCTTGCTGGTCGCAGAAGTACCCCAGCACCATGCAGACAGTTTATAGAAAAACATCCCATTTGCACCTCCTGCCGAAAAGTAGCACCATGATAATGTAATAGTTAGCACATGACCATGCAGGATGTTCATGATCTATCGCTGTGCCATCAGAGTTCCAGTCATGCCCTGAAATCATACTCAATGGCTCCCCACACCATGCTGCCAAGAGTAACACCGCTGTACCTCTCCAAACGTTGGAAGAATGTGTCCTCCCTCCAGCATACTGCCATAGTCGCCGATGATGGTCATTTGGTAGTGCAGAACCGTGGTACATAGCAGGACATAATGTGGCATCATTCATGAGCTGTCTACGCTTCCTAGTGCCGGCACAACTCGTAACACAACCGTTTGTGTTGTGGTTTTGACGGCTGCCTATGCACGGGATGTTAATTTCGTGTAATGGCTGCTGCTACTCTCTGGCCAATAGTGCAAGAGGGCAAAAATGTGGTAGGGAGTCTATTACTTGTTCTTGCGTTGCAGAACTGAAGTGAAGGGGTTACAATGTGCTTGGTGCATCCTTTTGGCGGTCAGATCTGACGACAAGTATGTCTGCTCACACGTTTCCATGCAGTCCAAGATCAGGGCATTCTCGCATCCAAATGCCCCACAAATTTGGATTCGACCATCTGGTCAAATGAGGAACCACAATGAGGCCCCTTTCAAGCTCCATCAGGTGCTGATAACGCTGTCTCATACCGGTACGCGACATCTCCATCTCCTTCACTGTGATCACTCCATATCTGACACTGTTCAATCCCCATGTGTACCTTACCAGGCCTGGTAATATCACCAAACGTGAACAACATTAATTCATTGTGTTAGCTGTTTTACCTGTCACAGAAGGTTGTAGCTCTAGTCATTTACATACCACCAATGGTGTATATATATATATATATATATATATATATATATATATATATATATATATATATATATATACGACGTTACATTGATATGCAATCGTGTCTTCTGGGTGATTCACATTCTGGTCGGGCAGTGTATATTACAAAAATATATAGCATTCTTCACAAATTACTCAATTTCTTTAAATCAGATATTTCACAAACTTTATCCAGTGCTGTGAAATGCATATAGTGCCTTATGCTTCATGGTAGAAAATATGTTTGAACTTCACTCAACATAATCTGTTACTAGTTGTAGTAACCTCTTTTTTTAGAGTTTCGTAATATTTTACAAACAGTTTTATGGTGCATTTAAAATAAGCTTAGTCTTTTGACAGTTCGGTATTGAGTGGTTGTACGGAAGCTGAACATGCCAACAGACAGCAATAACACTACACCTACCTTAGGTCATGGCTGCCAGTCATCTGCCAGGTAAACATTCCCTGGTGGCAAAGAAACGACTTTACTTAACAAAGCAATTGCACCAGTGAATCTTTTATATATACTCACAGGATTAGTGTAAGTGGAGTCATCCCAATAGAAGAATCTTCACTATCCTCTTCCTTGGAACTGGTACTGGAACCAACTGAAATGACCATCTCTTCAACCTGTTCTTCCAGCAGCCCTTCACGAATCCATGACTCTTCAACCGAGAGGGGCAATTAAATGAAAACCAAATACCCACTACAGCAGGACCATTGTGTGCTTCCATTCAAATGTAATCACCACATACATTAAGATATTTATCCCCCTATCAGATGAGATTATCGATTCCTGTTTCACATAGCCTGGTCGGCTGTTGACGGATCCACAACTGCACACACTCTGGCACTTCTCCATTTGGCTGAAAGGGACGTCTACTCATGTCTACCTTCAAGTCTCCAAAGATGTGAAAATTACACAGGGAAAGAACCGGGCTGTGTGAAGGATGCTGCTGTGTTTCCCAACCAACCACTAAAGCATAGGCTTCAGCCAGTTGGTAGTATGGGTGTGGGCATTATTTGCAAAAGGAGATTGCACCTGACAGCATTCCGACTACTCTCCGGCAACAGTACCAAATAAATCCGAAGCTCAGGATACGAGTTCTTCTTCGATTGCAGGGGCCCTCTGTTCGTCCAGTTCCTTGAGCATGGAACTACAATCAATGCACACTGCTATTACGACGCTTTACAGAAACTGTGACATGCCATAAAGTCAGAACATCCAGAAATGCTGTCAGGCAGAATAATCCTGTTGCACTATAATGGCCACCCCCACACCGTTAATCAGATGAATGCTACACTTCAGCATCTTGGGTGGGCATCACTGCAACATCCTCCACACAACCTGGATCTTTCACCATGTGATTTTCACGTCTTTGGAGACCTGAAGGCAGATTTGTGGACATCGGTTTCAGTCAGAGGAGGAAGTTCTAGAGTGTATGTGGTTATGGAGCCATCAGCAGCCGACTGTGTTCTACAAAACAGGAAATGTCTTAATGTGTGTGGTGATTAGTTTCTCCAAACCACTATGTTGCTTCTCTTGATGATACATGTCCGCTACGAAAACTTTACGTGATGGAAACCAGCTTGTGGGAACAATTTCGAAGTGACGACTTATCCCAACTGAACAGATCTGCTTCTTTGAGGCTGAAAAGATGTTTATTTAAAGTTGGATATTTCTGGCGTTGATAATAAACATACACATGTCTGTGCACTGCGATCAACTGGAATGCGTCCATCTTGATTACAATGTTTTCTTTTCTTGCCCGGAGTCTGTAGTAAAGAAAAAGCAGGTGTTGCTTCTTCGTTCACGCCTTGCTCTCTTTCCTTCTCCTTCCCAGTTCTCAGCTCCATAGATCACTGAATGTTAAATGCAGCAGCTGTTCTGTCCACCACTTTTGTTACATCTAAAATCGTATCGCTACTATTACATTCGAGTTCAAAGTAACTGCGCACTGAGCACGCCAATTCACAGCCTTTTCTACAGGTCGGAATTCCCGTTCCAACGTTCGATATCTACACAGCCGGTGAACGTGTCCTTGGATGGCCTCTTTTATTGTGAGTCACATGTTCATAGAACAATCGTTCTCAACAGTTGACGACTGCAGATCACTTCAACACCAAAAAATACCACTTCACAACGAAAGTTGAGGAACATTATGCATCTAATGCACGGTACCACTTGTTACTGTTCATCCATGGTGTAGTGACAGGGGTGGTTTGCCAACCAAACTGTTGGTTGCGCGGTGGGGAAAGCCGGCTTGTCACTGGTGTTACCCAACAATGGCATCGCGTCCGCTCTAGAGAGCCAAACCTCAAAAGTCGCAACTAATTTTGAACGCACTATAATGCACAATGTTGTCTTGGAGGAACAATACTGAATGTATGATTTTTTTAAATCATCAGTCTTATGACTGATTTCATGTGGCCCACAACGAATTCCCATCCTGTGCCAATCTCTTCATCCCCGAGCAGCATTTTCAATCTATGTCCTCAATTATTTGCTGGACATACTCCGTCTTCTATACGGATTTTACCCTCTACATCTCACTCTAGTACCATGAAAGTTACTCCCTGATGTCTTAACAGATGTCCTACCATCCTGTCCCTTCTTCTTGTCAGTGCTTCCCTCACCGATTCTCCAGAGAACCTCCTCATTCCATATCTCATTAGTCCACCTAATTTTCAATATTCTTCTGTAACATCACATCACAAATACTTAGATTCTCTTCTTTTCCAGTTTTCCCACAGTCCTTCTTTCACTTCCATACAATGCTGTACTCCAAACGCACATTCTCTGCAATTCCTTCCTCAGATTAAGGCCGATGTTTTACACTAGTAGACTTCTCTTGGCCACGGATCCCCTTTTTGCCAGTGCTACACTGCTTCTGATGTCACCCTTACTCCATCTGTCAGTGGGTTATTTTGTTGCCTAGGTAGCAGAATTCCTGAACTTCTTCTACTTTGGGAACACCAACCGCAATGTTAAGTTTCTTTCTGTTCTCATTTAAGCTACTTCTCAATATTTTCATCTTTCTTTGATTTAGTCGCAAGCCGTACTCTGTACTCATTAGACTGTTCATTCCATTCTGCAGAGACTGTAATTCTTCTCCACTGTCACTGAGAATAGCAACTTAGGCAGCATATCTTATCATTGATATCCTTTTACTATTAATTATAATTCCACTCTTGAATCTTTCTTTTGTATACTTCTTCAATGGATAAATTGAACAGTATGGGCAAAAGACTACATTCCTATTTTGTAGCTTTTTAAATCCAAACACTTCGTTCTTGGTCTTCCACTCTTCTTGTTACTTCTTAGTTCTTGTACATATTGTATATTGTCAGTCTTTTCCTACAGCTCACACCTACTTTTCTCAGAATTTCGAACGTCTATCATGTATGAAATAGTAATTGATAAAAGCTTCAGAATATGGTAGCCAGGATGGGTGATTGCAATGGTGGGTGGTGAGGCTGGCAGTCATAGGTCAAGATGCCCACAAATCACCTCCTTGGGCATGGCTGCAGTGAGGTGGCTGTCCAAAGGTGATGAAAATAGGGTTTCAACTAATCTCTTTACTTCATAACAAACTACAGAGTGACGAGGATACTTGAAGTTGATGAAAGATGGACTCTGCTGGCAAAAGTGTACTGTTTGCCAGTAATGAACAGCGTGACGGCGGCAGTTGGCGAAGGCATGCTGCTCTCAGCATGGCAGCCATAGTGCTAATTTAGGTGTGAATGGTACATGAAGGACAATGCACAGAGCCTGCGGCAACTGGGCTCCTTCGTGCTGCTCAGCATGAAGTGTGCTGGGGCAGGCAGGACCCAACTGAGGATGAAGGCAGCCCACAACGGTAAAATATGCCTGCATAGGGTAATGAACAACAATAGTCTTTGCCCATTCAGGGTGAAGATGGCTCGGTATCTAGAGGACAAAGGCTCTTACCACGTCTTATGAGGGTGGACTGTCAATGACAAATGACAGTCACCCAGCCGGCCGGGGTGGCCGAGTGGTTCTAGGCATTACAGTCCGGAACCGCGCGACCGCTACGGTCGCAGGTTCGAATCCTGCCTCGGGCGTGGATGTGTGAGATGTCCTTAGGTTAGTTAGGTTTAAGTAGTTCTAAGTTATAGGGGACTGATAACCTTAGAAGTTTAGTCCCATAGTGCTCAGAGCCATTTGAACAGTCACCCAGCAGGTGCCCCACTGTTTGGAAGTCACTAAATCAGCAGCATTCCTACAGCACAGAGGGTGGTGACCAGCAGCTAGTGAAGAAAGAGTTTGGTGCTGGCAGCTTCCTGATTCATCTCAGTTCTAGCACAGATCTCCCCTTGTGGCTAGTGTCTGTTGATGCCTGACAGTGAGTGTCTAAATTTGACAGTGTACATCCAAATATGGTCAACAATCATTTCTGAAATGGTAGCACTTTTGGCCTCTAAATCATAACAGGATTGAGTAATCATGACATCATTGCTCCAGCTTTCTTATCACGTCAGCAAATTCACAGCCCTGGCAGTGTGGTAATGGTGTCACAACTTCTCCTTTCACAAGCCCTGGCCGATGACTTCCGCAGTGTCAGTGTACAGAACACATCTTCTTGCACAATAATACCTACTACGAATTTTTTGTACAATCCTTTCTATGATGTCTTTTGATATGACAGTCACAGCTGCTGCTTCACCAGACTGAGTCATGGTGCAATACAAACATCAATTTCATATTTTGCTTTCCTATTTTACTGGAAATTCTGTTTTTCATTTGCAGTATCCTGTTAAGCAGAAATAGTCCAGTCCATTGTGAAAGTTCTTTGATCATTATTAGTGGCTGTTATGTATTACATAGTTTCTGTCAAGGCTTCATTTTAAAGCCAGCGAATATCACTACTAGGTAAACAGAATTTGATTAGGGTATGGTAGATTCGACATATTGGCTCTTGTATACAATTTGTGATTAAATGTTGATCTTGTCACATCTTTCACTTAAATGTGTAGTTTTTTCCTTGTTATGCAATACTCACAATGTTTCCATGGTTGTAACAGTACTCAAATATACATAATGATCAATATTGTAGACATATGTCATAATTTTGAGGGTATTGACACATTTGATGTTTGTGATAGCATATAAAATGTTGCCTGTATTGAAAGCACAAATTTTCCTTACTGCACACAAGACCAAAAATTTTGAAGAGTAAATTACAAACCATATTTCAATTTTACTTCATAGTAACAAAGAATAATTTATTTCCCTATAATTTGATTACCTGCGATTTTTGTGAGTTCTGATGGAATGCAGCGATTACTGTTGAAATATAAGTTAATTCATGGCATTAACAATGAGTTTATCTCACTTTTAATAACATAACAACTTTTGTCATCTTGAGCAGGAATTCCACATCATAGAAATCAGACTCAAGTGACCGAAATAGAGTAAAAACAAGTAATCAGTGTTATCAGTGCTATCGAAATATAATCCTCCAATTCTATAGACATGTTTTGCAACTTAAAATTCTGACAGTTAACAATTATTTCTTAATACAGAACACATAAAAATTCTCAGCTTATAATGTTACACAAAGTAAGAGAATTTTAAAAAATGGTATGATAATTTAAATCATTGTTTTTTAGGTCTTCTACTTAGCATATTTTTTTAAAAAAATTATGTATGTATTTCAAGCACATCACATTTAATCACCAGAAGCTATTGAATGAATAATACTGCATTTGCTATTAGTTTCAATGAACATGATTATCGTCAGCTTATGTAAATTTTCTGTGCATAATTACTATCTCCTTCAGATACATACAAGCTGTGGAACAACACATGCATAAAACATTCTGGTTTGCATATTATTGAAGTGTGCTTACCATTTATACAGTAGGGCAAAATTCCAGATATATCAATATTATTAGCAAATCCTATGCTCAGGTTTCAAATACATAACATTTGTATCCATTACTGCCTATCTCTCATATAATGCAAAGGTACAATTTTTATGTACATTCCACCAGAGCACAAGAAAGTTTTGACAGCCTTCAAAATTATGAAATATTGTTAGCAGTTTTAGATCCACAACCAATTTCACTTGGTGCACACCTTACCATTATGGATGGTGCCAATTGCAGGATTATTCTCTTAGTCCCTATGCTATATCCATGGAGCAAGAACCAACTCGCCTTGCCAACTTTTTTATTAAGGAAACTACGATAAACTACCAACAGTAAAAAACTCTTCAAAACCAACAAAACAATAAGGATCTCTTCTGCAGATCAAGCAAATAACACCTAATTCTTATAATGAGAGATCCCTTCGACTCTATACCCATACAACAGTTTGATGTCGAAGTTGGCTGTTAGCAGCTGGTAGATAGCCTAACACAATGGAAGAGACGACTCACAGTCGTTACAGAAGAGAGGATTGTCGAGATGGCATACCACTGGACTGGCCAATCGTCTCTACACTCGGCAAGTCAGGAACTGCCTGCTCAATGCCTAGTTGCCACTTATCTAGCCCCAGGTGGAGGGATATTTCTGGGACTATTTGCATACACGTGATCGCCAGGAAATAGTTCATTTATCGTCGCGCCCCTTTCTCTGCTACTGGCTGATGCCCTCTGAAAGACGTTGGCCATACCTTTGCGTTTCTTGTCAACTGTGGTAATTGCTTGTAAAAACTCCTGCGTTGGCCAGACTTCACAGTGGAGTCAGCAACCCGCATCGCTGGTCTGTCTGCGGAGTTGCCGCTGCAGTAGGCGTCTGTGGTGGCTGCAGCAACCCACATTTTTACAGAGATGAAGCCCATTCCCTACAACTACTCTCACAACTGATGATAGACAAATATATATGCTATTTGTTAATTTTGTACAAATAATTTGCAACAGCAAAAGTCTATAGTCTGAGAGAGCCACACCTCTTTTCCAAATCGCTCATCGAAGAAAGCATGATCCAATAAAGTCATGGAGTAATTGAAGGTATGAGCCATAGCAGTTTCCCGCTCATCTTCACATGTAATGCTCACAAACTGTTCTAACACCTGTATGTAGTGTTTGTTGTCCACTGTGCCATGACTGCAAGCAATATAGTCACGTAAACGATAGTGCACTTGGAAATCGTACTTTTTGTGTATACAGAACGGACTTGAGAAGCTGGCATGAGTTTTTCATAGCCCAAATGCAATAATTCTGTGCACTGAGATATCAATCCAAGTGAAACCACGCCTTGTCAGATCAAAACCAGTCACCAGGGTCCTCTGCTTCTGGCATTGAAGATAACATGAATCCCTGACAGACAGTTGTACAAACCTTAGGTTATCTGTTGGTGAAGATAAATGATTTTATGCATTTCTAAAACTTTTAACTTTATAAAAATTTTTAATTGTCTTCATCACAAAACTACATTGCATTACAATTAATTACTAATTTCACTTGCTAAACAACCACCTTCAGGTCACTAATGGTAAAGATTGTGTCTACATACACTGCAAGCCAGAACACCATCTTCTGAGAGTATATCTTGGGACATGCTCATTAATAGCCAGATTTCAGCACACTGTTGGTTTTACCAAGGAATTTTCAGAGTACAGTTCTGAACTACATTTATAAAGAAGTGTAATTGACTACAAAATTTACGTATCCTTAGTACAAAGTGTAGCCTACAGTATAAGCAGCCACAGCGTCTTTACCATGAATGTTCCAAAGATGGTTAGCTAGCAATCGAAACTAGTAATCAATTGTAATGTAATGCATGTTTGCAATCAAGAAAATTCGAGGATTATATAATTTTTTAAAAGTTTTAGAGACAGTTACAAGTTTTCATTCCCCACAGGAAACTACTCATGAACTGCATGAATTCAGCATCTTTGTATCATCAACCACTTGTAAAATGCCATCTGGACACTAGAAGGGGAAAGACAAGAATGGATAGAGAGTCATCACACAGACTTCATGGAAAGCAAAGAAATGCAACTTGTACATCGATCAGTGTTTATAGTGTTAGAACTTTTAGTCATTCGCTTTTGTTGCAGTGGTTTCTGTAATTTCGATGGTGGATCTGTTTTCTCCATCCATAGATACTGTACTATGAAGGCATTCAGAGTTTCTACGTAATATCATTGAACAGGTAATTAATTAACGTACTGTCAGCTGTACCAAAGTATTTTGGTACTCACAATTTGCTAATGAAATATTTTGCAAAAGGTAGTCTCACTTCACTTTATGTCCACTTACTAGGGAATGGTCCAATAATACATTCGAAACCCACCTTGAATTTTTTTACACAGGAAGAAGACTACTAAAGAAATGCACTGTCAAAACTTTAGCTGCTAAAAGGCAGTGCAAGTATTAAAACAAAAAGCTGAAAGTTGCCAAATTCGTAGCGCGCCAGGCGGCGATAGAAATGTACACCCGCACTGGCGCTGTAGCAACTGCGCATGCGCAGCCAGGCACGCACACACACACACACACACACACACACAGACAAGAAGTCGGGAGGACATATGTAAACAGGAAACACGACACAGCCCGATCGTAATTTGTAAAGGACGTTTCAGGTTACCGTTCGTTGATAATTCCTCTGACACTACAGTACATAGTTGCTATTCTCTCGAATTAGCCACTAAAGTAACATCTATTTCAAGTTATGAGTTGCTTTTTGCAGTATTCGTAATTATTGACAATGCAGATAAAGCTGAATTAATATTTATTGTGCTTTTGTAAGGCATGCCTGTTAATAGTACGGTGCCTTTTGTTTTTTTCCTTCCAGTATCACAGCAATGTGGAATCCAGTTAACATTCTCACTTTAGCAATGATGAAATATGAAGAACGTGGTTTCCAGCCGAAATCACGTACTACTCTTGAGGACATACATATGTGTCATTTCTAGTTGATTTCCTTCACATTTATTCGAATGATATCGCCATTTCGTTTGAAACTGTAGATACATTAAAAGAAATAGGGAATAACTGTCACAGTTCCATGAACTGTGGTTCCGACGACTTCAGTTGTGCCAGTAACAGTTCTGAAGAAAAATACCTTCCAAACCTAAACGAGAAATATGTGCTACAACAGCTTTCAGCGACAAAGAAAAGGCAGTGAAATGTTGGTTAAATGAAGGAGCAGAAAAACGTTTTCAGTTGTGACATTGCATTAATAAGTTATTTGTTAAAACGTATTGTATACCAGGAGTAAATCTAATGATTGTCTCTAACTAGAAGTCTGTAAATGTATGTGTATACGAATTAGCTTATTTTAAATTGGTCTAAACTTGTAAATACTTTGACATGTCCTATATCCTTGTAAAAAGAGATCTATGGATAAATAAAGCTACTGCTACTACTACCAAAAAGTTATGCATTGTACAAAGGCGTTTTCGTTCCGTAAAATTGGAGCGTGAACTGTACAAATTTAAGAATGAATTACATGCAGTAAGAAATATGCGACAAACGGAAACCCGAAACCATCCGAAAGAAAAACTGTTCGAAAAATTCAAAACTGCTCGTGAGAAGATATGCACCGTCACCGATGGAGATCTACAAGAGTGGGTCCTCCAAATTGCACCTGACATGAACATCGCTAATTTTCAGGCTGGCTAAGCAGGTTCAAGAAATCGTACATAATAGGAAGTCGCAAAATTACCAAGTTTACGTCACGTAAACGTGTAGAGCAGCTGACAGTGAGAGACACTGCTATAGAGAAATTCATAGCTGACGTAAAGAAGAAACTTGCTGTTATCCTCGCAACTGTTGTATATAATGCTGATCAGCCATGTTCTGTGGAAGAACTGCGTGCACACCGCACTTTATAATTTCAGGATGAAAAAAAGTTCACGATCTCCACTCATGTCACGCTTCCATACAATCTGAGACACTTAAATGCTTCCTTCCCTGTGCCATTTTGCATACTCTGACAACAACAATGCACTCGCTATGCAAAATAATCCTCACCGAATAACAACGTTTCGTATTGTGGCTCTAACAAGATGGAGTTGTATCCTGTATGCCGAATATTAGCTCCAAAAACTAAAAACTAGTAACACAGCGTTCATAAGCAATGTTATCTACCTCGTGTTCTCTTCCGTTCCATCTAGTATAAACGATTCTACCCATACACAAGCAAATGGTAGTGAATTTTCTGTAAATGCTCATTTGCACATGTTCGCTTCCATTTGCTCCATTGTAAATCAGGTTTTAGGTACTTAAAATTGGTGTCTGTGAATTCCGGATAATTCCACTACATGGCACTGCTTGAGTGATTCGCCGAGTCGCACGCTAGGCGGGTAGGGCTGTACAAACCGCTGTTATAAGTTGTTCTTCAAGTGGCAAAAATGTTTGATTTCAACATTTTTTATGAAATACTTGCAGAACCTCTTAGCCACTAAAATTTTTGTAGTGCATTCCTTTTATTGTCTTCTTCCTGCATGAAAAAATTCAGAATAGGTTTAGACATGTCCTATTGAGCCATCCCCTCGTCAGCTCATCTTCCACCAGCAGAAAACAAAATTACATCCGCATTTTTCATGTTTTAAGACAATTTTAGGCAACTGAAATTCAGACAGGCATAGTGACATTATTGCTCAAATGAGCCATAAGTGATAGTAAAGGACACTTGATGAGAAAAACAGAGATCAAACTTCTACATAAAACTAAATGGAACGAGTTATGTTGCCGCCAGGGTAGAAACAATATATTACAATGATTACTTTTTGTGAGTTCTTTTCTTTTGTCTGCCATATGCTGCTGGTTTGACAACTTAGTGGCATGCCTTGGTGCATGTCAACTACCACCTGAAAATGGCACAACAGCTGAAATTGACCAGTAGTTAAATGTAAACAATAATTACAGTTGATAGCAGAAATGTTGTCCTTTCATGAATTTTGTACAGGTTTGGTGCTTGCCTGAACAAAAATATTTCTTCCTCACTTCATTGCGGATCATATGTCCTCCAAAAGAGAAAGACTCTTCCATAAGGCTGTGTCAAATTTTGACCACTTCATAGTACTGGCTCATGGAGTCAGGTCCATTATGGGAGAGTAAGTAATGGAGATAGTAATAGGCAGAAGGAATCTGTTTAACATCACAGAGGAAAGAGTTGGAGTTCAATTACTCACATATGGTGCATATTCATTTTATGATTGCATTTCATCGTTGGAAACTTCACAGTCAAAGTATTTCTTGTCCCTAGTACATGTCTATCTAAACTTTTTCGATTAAATATTCTTTTCATATGATATACACATACTGAGGAGATCCTCAAGGACACAGAACATGGCATCAACTAAGAAAACATACTAATAAATATTTACAAGAAAGAAGATTTCAGATTGTTCCTTCCAGAGATCCTTAGTGAAAAGGTCATCATATATGTGGGATAAGGAAATAAGTGAAAAATTTGAAATTTGTTTGCTTTGTGAGGTAGTATATTGTTGTAAGAAATACATAAATATCTATAGAACTACAATAAGTGCATATGACAATTTTTAGACTGAAGTTCATAGCATAGCATGTGACATATGACTAGACATGGAGCCTGTGTCCACTGAATGACAATATCACAGTTTACGCAAAAGTCCTACATACATTATCCATATGTCCCATTAACTGACATAAACCACTTCATGATGGAGGTTCATATTGACCCAACTGGGTAGCCATGCATGTTAAAGTGTCACTTCCATGAAGGGGAGTTGCACCAGCCCCAGATCGAATCAACCCATCTTTGGCTGACGAGTCGTGCACATTTACAGTGCTCATAAAGATATGTGTTTCATTGAGTAATAACAATTAATTAAGGCAATGTTACATCATAATTAAGTAAATTCATGCCTGCTGTAAGCTATCAATTGAAGGTTTCACATTTTTTTGCATACTTTCCGAAAAAAGTGAACATTTCATTGGCACGAATTTTGGACTAGGATTTGTTTGCATTGTGATATACTGTAAGTTACGTGATTGTTTCAGTAAAGTAAAGGTTTGTGTTGTTGCTGTATTCTTATATGCTATCAATTTGATTCTCTAGTAAGTAGCTGAAGTGAAAAGTTCTGAAATAAGTGAAAAGTTTATATAGAGTAGGCTCAGTTCTTTGTTTACTTTTTGTTTTGTCATGTGAACAATACAGGTTATATCAGTTTTTGAATTAGTATCCAAACTTTAGGCCTAAACTTTCTAAGAAATTTAATATATTAATTGAGTAGTCTATGAGGTAATTCTTGCCTTAACTTAGACTAAACCTAAAATTTGTTTTCCATGAATGAGAAGTGTATAACTTGCCATAGGATTGTTAGTTCCGGGATGTGGTGAGAGGGGTTTTGCAGTTTCATTCATGTGGTTGATTGTAGCATCTTGGGAATTGGGGAAATAAACAAAGCTCATTGGATGTGTAGGATTTCCTGTAGAGATAGGAAGATAGCGGAACAGGAGGAGAAGATTGCTGCCCTTCAGGTGGAACTACACTCATGTTCATAAATTAAGGATAATGCTGATACATGTTGAAACAGCGCTCTGGTGGGCGGTTTTTGGGTTTAAATCACCTCGTGGTGTTACCATGTGGGGCATTTGACCTGCAGTCATCACATGGTGGCGCTGGCAGCAGGCCACATACGCAGAGGTGTGTTGGTGCATGTCAGAGTATGGTGCAGCGAGTAAGTGTGCAAACGTTTTCAGACGTGCTAATGGTGACTGTGTGTCGAAAATGGCTCAAAGTACACATATTGATGACGTTATGAGGGGTAGAATACTAGGGCGACTGGAGACTGGTCAAACACAGCAGGTCGTAGCATGGGCCCTCCGTGTGCCACAAAGTGTGATCTCAAGATTGTGGCAACGATTCTAGCAGACAGGAAACGTGTCCAGGCGTTACAGTACGTCACGTCCACAGTGTACAACACCACAAGAAGACCGATATCTCACCATCAGTGTCCGCAGATGGCCACGGAGTACTGCAGGTAGCCTTGCTCGGGACCTTACCGCAGCCAGTGGAACAGTTGTCTCCAGATACAGAGTCTACAGACGACTGAACAGACATGGTTTATTCGCCCAAGGACCTGCAAGGAGCATTCCACTTACCCCTGGTCACATGGGAGCCTGTAAAGCCTGGTGTCAAGAACACAGTACATCGTCACGGGAACAGAGGTCTCAGGTAATGTTCACGGATGAGTCCAGATATAGTCTGAACAGTGTTTCTCGCTGGGTTTTCATCTGGCGTGAACCAGGAATCAGATACCAACCCCTTAATGTCCTTGAAAGGGACCTGTATGGAGGCCATTGTTTGATGGTGTTTGATGGTGTTTGATTGGTTCATGTACACCCCTGCATGTCTTTGACAGAAGAACTATAACAGATCAGGTGTATCGGGATGTCATTTTGCACCAGTATGTCCGCCTCTTCAGGGATGCTGTGGGTCCCACCTTACTCCTGATGGATGATAATGCATGGCCTCACCGAGCTGCCACCATAGAGGAGTGCCTTGAAACAGAAGGTATCAGGCGAATGTAGTGCTGTGCCTGTTCTCCAGACCTAAGCCCCAACGAGCCCATCTGGAATGCTCTCGATCGACTTATTGCTGCACATCTTCAAACCCCTACGACACTTCAGGAGCTCCGACAGGCACTGGTGCAAGAATGGGAGGCCATGCCCCAGCAGCTGCTCCACCACCTGATCCAAAGTATGCCAACCTGTTGTACGGCCTGTGTATGTGCGTATGGTGATCATATCCCATATTGATGTCAGGGTACATGCGCAGGAAACAGTGTTGTTTTGTAGCACATGTGTTTCGGGACGGTTTTCTCAACTTATCACCAATACCATGGACTTACAGATCTGTGTCATGTGTGTTCCTTATGTGCCTATGCTATTAGCGCCAGTTTTGTGTAGCGCCACGTTGTGTGACACCACATTCTGCAATTATCCTTAATTTATGAACATGAGTGTAGATAAAGCGAAACAACGTCGGGAAAGGTTAAGGGGGGAGAAGGGAAAAGAGAGGTGGGAAGAAACAACAGGTTACAGAAGTAATATGAATAGGACATTCTCAGACAGTGTGGTTGTGAATGTGGAAAACAGGTTTGATCTGTTGTCACAGTTGGAAACTGATGAGCCACAAATAGATGTAGGAGTAGGCAGAACACAACAAACTATCAAAAAGTGTTTGAAAAGTAAGAAGTCAGAGAAAGCTGTGAAGAAGAAGAAGAAGAAGAAGAAGAAAGTTTTGTTGTTAAGTAGTTCGCTGGTAGAGGTGTTGGACAATTGTTGCAGGATGAACTAGGGTCAGGTTAACAGGTCACAAGCTTTTTTTTAATTTAGTGCAAGTCTAGATAGGGTGATAGAGGATGTAGGTTCACTTTGCAGAGACTTCACAAAGGAAGACACCATGGTAACAATGGGTGGGGTGGGCAACAACACAGATAGGAACCCTAATTATTCAACTGAGAGTGACCTGGTAAAGATAGCTTCAGCAACAAGACATACTGGTGTTGGACTGTTCTGGGGCGCCATGACCGGTCTCATTTAAACTCTTCTGTTAGGAGAGTTAATTTAGAGGTGGATCGGCTGCTGGGATCAGATATCTCATATCAGTGTGGTTCCTGTTGACTCTATCAGCAGGTGGGACTAATACTAGACATGGTCTTCACCTTAACAGGAAAGGGATGGGAAAACTGTCTGGGTTAATAGCAAATAACTTAAGAAGGGGGGGGGGGGGGCACTGTCACAAGTGGTAACGTACCAGTGGTTACAAGTGACAGATCAGCAGTTTTTTAGGGTAGTAAGGACATAAAAAAAGGTTCATAGACAGACTGAAAAAGACATTCACATTGATAAAACAGGCAGTCAGAAAGCAAATTTTAATGCACACAATTGATACAGACAGCCTCTGATTGAAACTAGAGTCAATAAAAGAAATGGCAGGAAATTTAGTTTCACCCAGTTATAATTCAGCCAGTGCACAAAATCAGTTATCGTTATTGCCTCAGAAAATTCGAAGACTAAGAGGTAATGTTTCCAGAATGAGATTTTCACTCTGCAGCGGAGTGTGCGCTGATATGAAACTTCCTGGCAGATTAAAACTGTGTGCCCGACCGAGACTCGAACTCGGGACCTTTGCCTTTCGCGGGCAAGTGCAGGTTCGCAGGAGAGCTTCTGTAAAGTTTGGAAGGTAGGAGACGAGGTACTGGCAGAAGTAAAGCTGTGAGTACCGGGCGTGAGTCGTGCTTCGGTAGCTCAGATGGTAGAGCACGCGAAAGGCAAAGGTCCCGAGTTCGAGTCTCGGTCGGGCACACAGTTTTAATCTGCCAGGAAGTTTCACTAAGAGGTAAGCTTAATGAGTTCCTTATTTGTGTTGAAGAATTACAGTTGAGCAAACCAATTGATATAATTTGCTTTTCTGAACATCATGTGACCACTGATATAGTTATGATAAATATTACAGGATTCGAGTTAGCTTCTTACTTCCATAGAGAAAATATGGAGAAAGGAGGAGTTGCCACATTTGTCAGAAACTGTTTTGATTTCAAGAATACTGATATTAATAAATTTTGCTCAGAGCAACACTTAGAAGCTCGTGCAATAGAAGTAGTATTTCATAAGTCATTTATAATAGTAGGTATATACAGATCACTTTCAGGAAATTTTAACCTCTTCATAAAAAATCTGGAAGCTATGCCGTCCCATCTCATGGTAAAAAACAAGGAAATAGTGGTTGCTGGTGATTTTAATGTGGATTAATTAAAAAGCCCTGTCAGTGAACAATTATTGCAGTCAGTAACACTATTATTCAATTTAGTTCCTACAGTGAACGTTGCTACTGGGATATGTAAATGCTCCGAGATGGCTGTTGATAATATCTTTGTACACAAATCTAGGGAAAAAAGTCATATCACAAAACCAATAGTAAATGGGGTATCTGATCATGACATGCAGCATCTTGTGTTAAAAGTTGAAAGATGTCAAGATAAAAAAATCTGTTAAATTTGAGTACAGGAAGGTAATAAATACGTCAAAAATTGAGAAATACAGGAAATTGCTCAAAGACATGAACTGGATAGATGTTTACAATACTTCTGACTGAAATAGAAAATACAAACCATTCATTAGTAAAGTTACCTCCACTTTTGAAAATATTTTTCCCCTAAAGGTAACTCAACTCACACAGAAGTCAAAAAATAAACTGTGGTACTCAATTCATTAGATAATAAATTGGAGACTATTGGCATTTTCTGTGACCTGTCAAAAGCCTTTGATTGCGTGAGCCACAGCATTCTCCTAAGCAAATTATAATATTATAGTGTCACCAGCAATGCTGTGAAATGGTTTGAGTCTTATCTATCTAACAGGAAACAAAGGGTGTCGTTGTAAAATATCTGTTCAGTAAGTAATCAGACTTCATCTCGCTGGGAATTAATTATATGTGGTGTTCCTCAAAGTTCCATCTCGGGTCCATTGCTTTTTCTTGTATACATTAATGACCTCTCATCTGTTACATTGCCAGATGCCAAGTTCGTTTTGTTTGCAGATGATACAAACATTGCAATAAGTAACAAATCAAATGCAGATTTAGAAATAGCTGCTAATCAAATATTCACTGCCATTAATAAGTGGTTTAAAGTTAATTCACTGTCATTAAACTTTGGGAAGACCCACTATATGCTGCTCAGAACCTGTAGGAGATTTCCTTCAGCATGTGTATAACATATGAAGACATGCAGATCAAAAGGTCAACGGTGTTAAATTTCTGGGATTACAATTCGATAATAAACCCAGTTGGTAAGGGCATACAACAGAATTGCTGAAGAGCCTAATCAAGTCTGTATTTGCATTGAGCGTGATGCCAGATGTAAAAGATATAAATATAAGAAAAAACTTGCCTACTTTGCTTACTTTCATTCTATTATGTCACATGGAATCATATTCTGGGGTAACTCATCAAACCAAGCAAAAGTTTTTAGTATGCAAAAGTGTGTGATAAGAACATCATCTAGAGACCTGTTCAAGGAACTTCATATTCTAACCACTGCTTCTCAGTATATTTATTCCTTAATGAAATTTGTTGCAAGTAATATATCTCCATGTTCAACCAATAGCTCAATACATAGTATCAATACTAGGAATAAGAACAATCTACATAAAAACCTAAAATCACTTAGCTTGGTCCAAATATGCGTCCAATATTCAGGAACACACATTTTTAATAAATTTCAAGCAACCATTTAAAACTTGGTTTCAGATAAAGCACAGTTTAAACAGGGCAACTCATTCTACTCTATAGATGAATACTTTGACAGAGACTGTTAAGCCAGCTTAAGTAAAAATATTTCCATTCTGACAGAAAATTCTGTAAATATTAGCTGTTCCAGTAAGTATTATATTCAAATGTTTTATGTTTTTATGTCATACTTTCTGACACATTCCACACCCATAAGAATTATCCCATTTTTTTGGGTCTATGAAACGAAAACTGGATCTAATCTAAATTAAAAATGAGGCTTGCAGTCTGAATGTGGTTTCCTGGTGGCTTCCCATATACAACTAGATGAATTAGTTACATGATTTGTAAACATTTAGAAAACTTTCACACACCTGCACATACTCTTACTACATACAGACAGTTGGGGTACATCCCAAGGGGGTAACAGAGTGGAAAATGGAAGTGCATCTGGCCACCCCTCCCATTAATCACTAATAACCATGAAAACCCTGCACAGATGCAGGACAAAGTCACAAGAAAAGGAGAGTGGAGGCATAACCTTCCCAGACGCAAAGTGGGTAGTGTAATATAATAAGCTGCACTGTCAGAGTCTTGTTAATCTTACGGTCAGACATGTGTACAATTCTTTCTATTGGCTTATTTGTGACTGAAAACACTTTGCTTGTCATTGACCACTTGCCAACAAGATATGTTTTGCCACTATGGTTAAAAGTTGGGTTTATACAGGGTGTTTCAAAAATGACCGGTATATTTGAAACGGCAATAAAAACTAAACGAGCAGCGATAGAAATACACCGTTTGTTGCAATATGCTTGGGACAACAGTACATTTTCAGGCGGACAAACTTTCGAAATTACAGTAGTTACAATTTTCAACAACAGATGGCGCTGCAAGTGATGTGAAAGATATAGAAGACAATGCAGTCTGTGGGTGCGCCATTCTGTACGTCATCTTTCTGCTGTAAGCGTGTGCTGTTCACAACGTGCAAGTGTGCTGTAGACAACATGGTTTATTCCTTGGAACAGAGGATTTTTCTGGTGTTGGAATTCCACCGCCTAGAACACAGTGTTGTTGCAACAACACGAAGTTTTCAACGGAGGTTTAATGTAACCAAAGGACCGAAAAGCGATACAATAAAGGATCTGTTTGAAAAATTTCAACGGACTGGGAACGTGACGGATGAACGTGCTGGAAAGGTAGGGCTACCGCGTACGGCAATCACAGAGGGCAACGCGTAGCTTGTGAAGCAGGTGATCCAACAGCGGCCTCGGGTTTCCGTTCGCCGTGTTGCAGCTGCGGTCCAAATGACGCCAACGTCCACGTATCGCCTCATGCGCCAGAGTTTACACCTCTATCCATACAAAGTTCAAACGCGGCAACCCCTCAGCGCCGCTACCATTGCTGCACGAGAGACATTCGCTAACGATATAGTGCACAGGATTGATGACGGCGATATGCATGTGGGCAGCATTAGGTTTACTGACGAAGCTTATTTTTACCTGGACGGGTTCGTCAATAAACAGAACTGGCGCATATGGGGAACCGAAAAGCCCCATGTTGCAGTCCCATTGTCCCTGCATCCTCAAAAAGTACTGGTCTGGGCCGCCATTTCTTCCAAAGGAATCATTGGCCCATTTTTCAGATCCGAAACGATTACTGCATCACGCTATCTGGACATTCTTCGTGAATTTGTGGCAGTACAAACTGCCTTAGACGACACTGCGAACACCTCGTGGTTTATGCAAGATGGTGCCCGGCCACGTCGCACGGCCGACGTCTCTAAATTCCTGAATGAATATTTCGATGATCGTGTGATTGCTTTGGCCTGTCCGAAACACACAGGAGGCGGCGTGGATTGGCCTCCCTATTCGCCAGACATGAACCCCTGTGACTTCTTTCTGTGGGGACACTTGAAAGACCAGGTGTACCGCCAGAATCCAGAAACAATTGAACAGCTGAAGCAGTACATCTCATCTGCATGTGAAGCCATTCCGCCAGACACGTTGTCAAAGGTTTCGGGTAATTTCATTCAGAGACTACGCCATATTATTGCTACGCATGGTGGATGTGTGGAAAATATCGTACTATAGGGTTTCCCAGACCGCAGCGCCATCTGTTGTTGAAAATTGTAACTACTGTAATTTCGAAAGTTTGTCTGCCTGAAAATGTACTGTTGTCCCAAGCATATTGCAACAAACGGTGTATTTCTATCGCTGCTCGTTTAGTTTTTATTGCCGTTTCAAATATACCGGTCATTTTTGAAACACCCTGTATATTTAATGTGAAAGCATTGCTAAAGTGCGCCAGTTTTTATCCTCACGTCGAAACTAAATTACAAATCAATGAGGCTGGGAATGTAACTTATAGATGTACATATTGTCTCATGTAGTGACCTTCAGAGCCAACGGCTTTGTCGCAATTGTAACACCGATTCCTGTCAGATCACTGAAGTTAAGAGCTGCTAGGAGGTCTGCTGAGCGCTGTTGGCAAGCGGTGTGCACTGAGCCTTTCTGAGTCAAACTGAGGAGCTACTTGATTGACAAGAAGCGGCTCCAACCTTGGAAATTGACATATGGCTGGCAAAGCAGTGAAGTGACCACATGCCCCTCCATATCCATATCCAGAGACGCTTGTGGGCTGAGGATGCCACGGCGGCTGGTCGGTATCATTGGGCCTTCACGGCCTGTTTGGGAGGAATTTAGTTTTCCTTTAGTGGCCTTTAGAAGTTTCTTGTCATGTAGACCATGCGGATAGAACACTGAATATCTATATCATAATTTACGTTAACTTTTACTTTCCACCGATTTCACCTTATGTGTGTTTCGCTCTTCAGTCCACAAGTTTCATCAGAGTAAACACTCGTTCTTTGTGTGTATTGTTCAGACCAATACAAAACACAAATTTCACCATCTTTAATAAGTTTTGAGCTGCAGTTTTACTATAGAAATGAATCTGTTATTGTCTGCTGGTAAATCTGAAGTTTTAAAAGTTTCAATGACACTTCTCAACATTGCGAATTTATTAGGCAGTTTTGGTTCACTTTAACACAAAAAAACGCATTTTAATCTAGATTCAGCGTTTTACTTCAATAATTCTAAAATGATATAATGATTTGTAGGTTGTGTTTTTGGGTGTTCAGCTTGCAAAACTATTAGAGTATCAAAACTCATGCAGTTGTATATGAACTGTATACAAAAAGGAAAGTAACCATTCACCTTATTCATCCATGGCTTTCACGAAAGTCCTTATTAAAGTATTGGTCTTCTCTTCCCCTTGAGAGTGAATGTGCAATCGAATAGCTTCCATTGTCTTAGTAAACACACAAGATGCAGCAACAAGGACCACCACTGTACAGGGGTATGCCATAAAACTGTTGAATATTCTTGTTCAACAAATATAATCTTTTTTGGATTCATGAGTTTCCTTACCCGAAGATGAGAACTCTTTGTTGACTTTAGACACTTGACTTTAGACACTTGACTTTTGATGTAGAAGTTCGTCGTTTTATATGCATTTTTCGCCATATTATCTGCAGTAAAACAGTTATAACTAGCGTATTATATTACTATAAAAGATTTAAATTTTTAATATTCTCAAAGGTTTATTGCTGCATTGTCTGCACAGAAACTTAGTATATTAGAAACTTCCAAAATGTGTTCATCTGAAATAAACTTAAGTTTTCAGAAAATAGCATCAGCTGTTTTATTATTGTCATCATAGAAGCTTAATTATTTCTCCTTCAACCCAGACACATCAGGAAAATATCGTATCGATACAGGAAAGCATTTAATGTTGCTTTTATTGGAAGCATCTCTAAAAACAGATATAAATGTATCACCTTTTAATTAATTTTCTAGCAGTTCTACCAAATGCAAGATCCAGCTCATTTTGTACCGATATTGCACATGTTGTGCACCCACAATGAAATTTTGGACGTAACTTGGCGTCTTTGAAAACTGTGCTTATAACTTAATGTTACCTTCAGTAGAACATAGCTGTGGTTATACACAGCTCTACTCTACATAAATTAAGTTCACTGCCGAGACTTTGTCGAGATGTTTATTTTATAAGAAATATTGTACAAACATTTGACGACATCCATGCAATGTTTATTGTTCTATGGATGAATAAATCAACAACCAACAAAGAATGTTTTATGCTAGAAAAATTTGCAATCGATTTACTTTTGGAAGTTGATGCAAGAGAAAGATCATGGTTATGTCTTGATAAAAAACCTTCGACCATGGATACTAATAGACTGGGCAAGCAGTGCAGCGGCTATACATCTGGCGTGGCTGCAACATAGAATCACGTGACTGTTGGCAGAACGTCGGCGGGAGTTCAAGGCAGCATTCTGATTCCTGATTTCACTTCCAGTATTTCTCAGTGGATTTCCTACTAACTTCACCACATTAAATGTAGCTTATGTAAACACAGCTAGAAGTGATAAATTATTGCGTAACCACTGTACAAATTTAGTTTTACAGCCATTACTTCACAATGAACTTTGTGAACTTCTGAAACACTTTCGATGTTCAGCAATATATTCGCCGCGAATATTTCAGTGTTATCAATTATGAGATGCATTCTCTACTAACAATACGCGTTATGCACTGCATAAAATGTAAATATTGCGTGTGTGTGTTTTAGTGCCTTGGTTGTAGAAAGTGTTATAGACTTCATAAATAGGCATAAACAACGAAACCTGTAACGTAAACGCACGTGTTCACATCGAATGTAACGAACTCAATTGTGTCGTTCACCCACAAAACGTAAAGCAGTTTCATTTGAAAGCACTTTCTTGGTTTAAACAGTTTGTTTCGTAGATGTATCAAATAAGATATCTACAAAATCAGTACCTACCTACATGAATACTTGTTCCACAGATCATGAATACGATACTTCACAATGATGTGTCAGTTTAATGAAAGGTAGACCTATCATTACATGACAATTCTTCCAATCACTTATTTATACCTAAAAAATCGTCTACTGTGTAGGAGCTGTCATTCATAGATTCTTTTAGTTTGATTTTAAATGCTGGTTGGCTATCTGTCAGGCTTTTAATGCTTTTTGGTAAATGACCAAAGATTTTTGTAGCAGCATATTATTTATCCCATACGTTACAGCTTATTATCTGGAAACTAACATAGGCCATACAACTACCTTTTTGCAAATGGTATTCAGTATTTGTTTCTGATATTCGTATGTTTTGTAACTGGGAAGTACAAAATAAAACTAAACCCTGATGAGAAATCAAACCCCTAACTTGTTTTTGCAAATTATTCTTTAAAATAATACCAGCATAATTCACCCCTTTTTGTACCAAAGTCAGATTTAATCCAGGCTAGTAAAAATCATCCTTTCTTCTTATGTAGTAGCAATGCACATTGCCATTGCTTTTGGAGTGGGAAGGGTTATTGGTAATAGATATATCTCTCTCTCTCTCTCTCTCTCTCTCACACACAATATATGTGCATGTGCGGATGAATATGTGTGTGTGTGTGTGTGTGTGTACCTGCCCTTTTTTCCCCTCTAAGGTAAGTCTTTCCACTCCCGGGATTGGAATGACTCCTTACCCTCTCCCTTAAAACCCACATCCTTTCGTCTTTTCCTCTCTTTCCCTCTTTCGTGACGAAGCAAGCGTTGGTTGCGAAAGCTTGAATTTTGTGTGTATGTTTTTGTTTGTTTGTGTGTCTATCGACATGCCAGCGCTTTCGTTTGATAAGTCACATCATCTATCTTTAAAGTGCTTCGAACAGATGCGTGTGTGCGCAGTAGGCTTGAAATCTTTTCGTTTCACTGCCTGTATCCACATCTGCCTGCGCCCTTCATCCTTTGGAAACCTATACGAAAGAGAAGAAGCAGCTTTGTAGCTTACCATTTCAAGAAATATATACGATTGCAATGTGCGCCTGGAAACACACACAGCACTTCAAACCGCCAATTTACGTAACTGTGGCGTTCTGGGTAAGGATATGACACACACAATAGTTTATCAGTATTAAAGAAATGCCGCTAAATTATACTAATAATACTTACACGTGAAATTTAATGTTACTTCCCTTCACAAAACGCTCGGTACAACCATAAGCACAACAGGATACCACCATTGTTTTGCCAATAGTCACGTGGTATAGCAGTAGAGAAATATACGTCATGACCAGTCTACCAGTATCTATGGTCGAAGTAAAAAACATTCTCATCGCCCAGTTACCTCGTTTTTTGTTGAAAAGGAAGCAATACACACTGTACACTTTGCCATCCCCCCTCCCCCACCACCTTTAGCTAACCGACTTTTGAACTGATTATCGCCTAACCATTCATTACGAAATGTGCGCTTACATTTCGCTTTTTTCCTTTAGGGTTTCATTGTGTCATTATGTTGTCACCACTGCATACACTGTCACTGGTTTTTGTAATCTATTAAGCATTTCACACATGAATCGGACTTCGAAAAACCCTAAAATCACGAAAATATGAATAACGTTAGCCTCTTACGAAACCGCGAAAATACGGAAGATGTAAACACTCCTTCACTCGCTCACTCCGTAAATTCACCTACCTAGTCTGCGTCATTATGGCAACGATGAGGCGAAATAATTGGCTTTTCTAATGCATTGTTTAGTCGCTCTCTGGTGTATTTTATACATGCTGGCTTTGGCTAAGAAGAGAAAGGTAATGAACTTAAGAATATGGAAATAAAACTCTAAAACTACCGAGCGAGGTGGCGCAGTGGTTAGACACTGGACTCGCATTCGGGAGGACGACGGTTCAATCCCGCGTCCGGCCATCCTGATTTAGGTTTTCCGTGATTTCCCTAAATCGCTCCAGGCAAATGCCGGGATGGATCCTTTCAAAGGGCACGGCCGACTTCCTTCCCTGTCCTTCCCTAATCCGATGAGACCGATGACCTCGCTGTCTGGTCTCCTTCCCCAACACAACCAACCAACCAACCAACCAAACTGTAAAACTAACCAAAAATTAGGGACTTGTGTGTCGCGTTATAGGGTCACGGGACAGTTATGGAAAGGTAGAGATGTTCCCTACAAAATTGAGGCATGTGGCAACCTTATCTGTCAATTACGTGGTTTATAGAAATAATGTATGTACGAACAGCATAGGAAACTTCTTAAATATTCCGAAATTATTAAAACACACTATCGCCATTGAAAATGTACCTAGTTAAGACAGCAGACACTTATATTAAGTGAAATAATAACATTTCTAATACTGTAGTTTGCGTACAACTGCCAAAATAAAAAATTGGGTCGTGATCAAAATACTGGAAACTTTTTAAACACTGTTAATATTAGTAACCAGTATTATGAACTATTATTACCTAGTTCTATAAAAATACGTTTTTATATAAGCTTATGACTATATCAAGGAGGTTGCTTTCTAAACTCCCTGATTAGTACACGTCGGCTCTACATAAAGTTGTATTTATTGTTCATCTGTGACAACCTTGTACTCACCAATCAGAAACGTTTGGCTGGTGTTGTTTGTAACACGAAGGTCAAAGATAATAACGTGATCAGATGAATGTAATTTGATAGACAGTGTTTTTGTTAAAATTTGCTGTTGGACTGTTCAGTGTAATTTTTATTAAAGTTTTTTTGCTGCTGACGGTGGTATATGTTTGATCTTTGCTTATTACTTTTCAGAGAAAATGACCTAAGCTTTTACGTTTGTAGAAGTATGGTGCAGTAGTTTGAAAGTGTTTGAAGAATTTTATGATGTTAATGTCTAGCTGTTACTTGGCCGGTAAGCACAGTATCGTGATTTGTCAGATTGTGTTACGAACAAAAGTTTATTTTCAGTGATAGCGTTGTCATGATTATCATTCGCTGATTACCCATAAACAAGATGCTGTACATCGTAATTGTTCCACACCCACCTTCGAAAACAGTGTCACTGATACCGTGATATTTGTTTTTTAATTTTCAGTAATATTGCCCGTATTCATTACCAAATTCGAGAAATGACAATCACAAGTGAAGCAGGGCCTTCCCGTAGTGGCAGTGAACCAGGACCTTCCAGAAGTAACAATGGCGAAGAAAAAGAAAAAGACAAGGAAAAAGACGAACGAATGTTCGAATGTAACATTTGTTTAGATACTGCAAGAGATGCTGTAGTGAGCTTGTGTGGTCATCTGTTTTGGTATGTTGCTACGTTTTTCTGGAGTTTCCTACTTTGTTATAACTACACACACACACACACACACACACACACACACACACACTGGAGTAGCAATAGAAACAGATTCTCCTTGCAGTGTACCGGTATTCTTAGTTATGTTACCATCTGTCATCTGCTGGTTAATATCAAATAGTTTATCGTGTCTTCGTAACAACTATTCCACATATTCAGTGTTTCCAATTCATATTATTGTGAAACACTTCCCCTTTGGTTCTTATTCAGATATACAAGAACCCAGATCTGATGAGCAGGATGGGTGTAAAACTGCTACTGTTCAATTTTTTTTTATGTTGGGTAGCTCACATTGTTACTAGACTGATATGTTTGAGGAGGTAGTTCTTAGGAAGCTGCACTACTGATAGTTCTTTTCTTTAGTGCCTCCCACTATTGTTTTAGTAGTATTATTCCATTGACTGATTTGTTACTGGTTTTATTGACCACACCCACAACACCAATGAAGCAGAGTGTCACAGTGGTTAGCACACTGGACTGGCATTTGGGAGGACAATGGTTCAAATCTTCATCCGGCCATCCTGATTTAGGTTTTCTGTGATTTCCCTAAATTGCTTCAGGCAAATGCGGGGATGATTCCTTTGAAAGGGTATGGCCGATTTCCTGCCCCAACTTTCCCTAATCCGATGGGACCAAATTACCTCACTGTCCCCCCCCCCCCCACCACTAGCCTCCCCCCCCTCAAATCAGCCAGCCATAGCAACATGTCTCCCTAGTGATTTTCTTGAAAAAAATTTCGTTAGCATATTGTACTGTAATGCTCACAATAACAAAATTCTTGAACTTGTGAAACTATCTGTATAAAAACTCCCATTTAGATCCAACTGTCACTTTAACACATTGGTCAAGTAATTCAAAACTGTGCAGCAGAGGTACATAACAAGAGAACCGATAACTATTACACTAGAGCCTACAGTAAAACCACTCACTTTTTTATAGCACTTGTATATAAAACAATTGCTAGACAGATGTCTGTGCAGTATAGTTTTGTGTGTTGACTGTCAGTGTTCAGGATGATCTTCCGTATCTTGTTTATTTGTATCTGTACATAAGCTATTAAAAATTCAGGATGGTCGGATAGATATTTGAGATTATCATGTAGTCTTGATGTAGTGATGTGGCAAATGTGCACAATTAGGGGTAGAACATTGAGAATAATTATAAGACTTAGTACAGTATAAGTTTTCACATAATAGATTTCAATGTTAATTTGTTTGTGTCAGGAGATTAAGGAGATAGTTTCGGTAGGTTCAGTGTTTCCATTAAAAACTCACTGTTCAGATTTAACTGTGGATAGTAGATTTATATGGGACTCAAAAATTAGTATTTGGTTCTGTTATTTTGCTACTGGTATGAAATTAGCGGCAGGGATTTAGTATCTTGAACAGATGTCAACTAATTAAAGGACATGTTATTGGCAAGCTATTACAAATTGAAATTCATGTTGCTATTTCGTGCCACCATCAGCTTTAAACAGTGGAGGTTCCACCTTTTTGTAGTTTCTGTGTAGGAATTCGCTTTGTAATCTTAATTTATTAGTAGCATTGATCTTCATGCTAGAAATATAACTTTCCTATATGCTTAAATATAATTTCAGATATTAAATGTGTATACTGCTTTGTGTTTTGAAACATGATTCTCTTAAGGCTTACATTATTTCAGTTGGCCATGTTTACACCAATGGCTTGAAACGAGGCCAAACCGTCAGATGTGCCCTGTATGTAAGGCTGCAATCAGCAAGGAGAAAGTAGTTCCATTGTATGGAAGAGGGAGCACCAAACAAGAGGATCCTAGGTAAGTTTGTTGCTGCGTAGTTCATGATTACTTCATGCAGTTGTATATGACTGTGTCTACTTGTTGCTGGCTTATCTGACCTGTTTCCTTTGCTTGGAAGATGGTAGAGATTACGTTGGGAAATACAGAAGCGTCCGATCCTGCCCATCTGCTTTGACCCATGACGTCACAAATACGGCTGAAATGACCATAAACCACGATACCAATATGGCGCATATAAACTCGTTACGTACACATTATAAAGACGAAAATACATTGAAAAACAAACACCCACACGTTCCACAAAAAGCCTAATGACACTAATGGGACATGCATGGGAAATTGGGGGTTTTTGGGTGGGGCAAACTAAATATAAACAAATTTAGACACCCACCCCCATACAAAACCACGCAAAACGACGAAAAAAAACATCACAAAACTCCCCAAGTTCCTCTAAACACAATATCATCTGGAATCGGACATTTCCCTTGACCTATATAGCTCAACAGCAGCTCCAGATCCCATAAATTGAGATCGAACACTTCCATTGACCTATATAGGGTGAGTCGCATAAGACGTAACACACCCATTATACTGTTGGCGATTGCACATATCGACAAGCGGTGTTCGGCGAATCATATGGGCACATACTGTGGTACATGCACAATAATCACAACGTTTATATTGACCGAGATAATGAGGCAAGTACATCTTTTTTAAATGGGATGCTATACTTTTTTTGCCATCATTCGAATGCTCTGGAAAAGACGCATATAGTGATTTAATGTATATTGCTATTGTGATTCAAACTTCGCTTTAAAGACGATGGGAAATATTGTACGATTGAAGGTCAAGGCGGTCGGAAGCAGCTGCAGATTGTAAGCATGCCTCGCGCGACCCGCAGGCTGAATTGCTGTGCTCTATGCAGCATGCACTTCCTACGCCACGTAGGTAAATCCTCATCCGCCCTCTTTTAAGCAAAGTTTGAATCACAATAGCAACATGTGTTACATCACTATACGCGTCTTTCCCAGAGCGTTCAAATGATTGTAAAAAAGGTATAGCGTCCCATTTAAAAAACGTACTTGCCTCATTATCTTCGTCAGTATAAATGTTGTTCCCCCATAGTCCACTATGATTCGCCGAAAACCGCATGCCGATACGTGCAATCGCCCCTGAAATAAAGGGGGTGTTATGTCTTACACGACTCACCCTGTATAGCTCAGTAGCATCTCCCAATCCCATAAATTGGGATCAAACACTTCCCTTGTAGCTCAAAAACATCTCCCGATACCAATACCAACATTCACAGCCACACATTGGGATCGAACACTTCCCTTGACCTATATAGCCCAACAGCAGCTCCCGATCCCATAAATTAGGATCAACAGGGTGTATACGACCCGGGAGATCTGGGAAAAACCCGCGAATTTTTTCGTCCGGGAAAAACCCGGGAATTGTTTAGAATTCCGAGAATTTTTCATTGTTGTAGTTTTCGGTTAAATTTTTGTGATTTTGGCTGGTAAGAACTGATACTCTACTACAGAATAATTCTGCAGCAACAAGACATGATCAAGAGAAAAATAGAAAACGGAAATGAAATTTAAGTTGCAAGGGAAATGAGTCGTATACAACAACAAAACACAGTGCTCAGAAGAGCGTCTGCCAACAGCAAAGTGAGTCAAAGGCTTTAGAAAGACTGCAATGCTTCCTAACAACAAATTGCCTTCGATGAGCGTGACGTGACAACTGTTTAAATTACATTCGTTTGAGCAGTTATGGGCAGGCTCCTGGGCTTGAGCAGTTGCTTCTGGTTACAGAAGTGTGGCTAGGTGCTACTATCTAGTATTGTCTCAGTTCGGAAATATAGTAGATCTGGAGCTGATGCACAGAGCAGTCCAAGTTGTTGTGAGGAAGTGGATCGTCTTCACATGACCTGTGTTTATGTTCCTCTTCGTTTATTGCTCTCACGTTAAATGAAAACAAAATCGATTTTTGTGGCCGGGCGCTAGCAAATGAATTAAAATACGCTCGCATAATTACGGAAGGCTGAAATATGTTATTAGTTTCAGATTTTATTTCCACCTTTCTGACAGTCAAGCATTAATTGGCTTTGAAGTTATTTTTGTCGGTTTGCTAAAGAGATTTGGCTTTTATTAAATCTTTTCCGTTGAGGCAGTCAGTTTATTTGAAACAAAGTGTTTAATTTCAGTGTTGGCTAGTTTCAACAGTTCGCTGCATTTCAAGCGCACGCATGGCATTATGCCATAATAAAGAACCAAACATAAGATAATACAGTACTGGTACTCCAAGAAAATTAGCATCCGAACCTGGACATACGAATGTGCACATTAAGCCGAATTATGCATTTTAGTATGGTTCATGAAATTCCGATGCTCTTGAAGCATCCTCTGATGTCTTGTTTCTTTTATGTCATAGTGTAAGATCTTTTAATGTTTTACACGTAGGAACATCGGGTTTCCTGCATCATCGTAGCTGCGCAAGTGCGGTGATGCCTGTTATCTGGCGCTCTCTGGCAACTGCTGAAACGAACCTCTTTCTAACACGTCGCAGGAAAATGTTGCTATTGGTGTTTTGAAAAGCGTTACATTAAAAAGTAAATTTCTGTTTACGCAAGATGAACTATGTGCGAGAATGTACGATGAATTTCTTAAATCACAAAGTGTTTGACACTCATTTAAAAATCAACTCTTTGAGGACGACCATTTAGAAGAATTTTGGGCCCAGAAGATCAGACATTTACATCATTATTAAAAATTTACTGGCACATTTGTGTGATGTATCTTAAAGTGTAACATACGCAAAAAAGATCAACATAATATGTGGCAGCTTAGCTTCTCTTCCAGCTTATTAATCTTCTTATGTGAATGCTATGTATATTAATTTAAACTATTAACTTTCATTATTTGTGTATTCGTGCTAGTTAAGGATGATCTTGCTATTGACTGACTGCATCATGTGTCTTATGCTGTCATCAGCTGCCGAGATCATGTGACATGAGCTATGACTGGCTTATGAAAGTGCATCGCAATCTCGATTTCAGTGCTTCAGAAAGTGACATGCGGTATTTGTTGGAATTCAGATTTATACCATCGTAATATGAAAATATGCAGTGTACATGCTGCTGCACATCAAAGGTCTTTCAAAACACGTTCCCCCCACCCCCCCGAGTTTTGTTTTCTAAAGTGCCGGGAAATGCTACGTCGGTATATAAAACCATAAACATTCAAGGGATTTATGACTTTTCCAGTGCCAAAGAAGAGTATACTGTTCCTGAACACAGAAAAAGTGTATTTTCACCTGGGAGAAAGTGTATTTTAAACTGGGAAAAATCCAGGTTATTTTTTTTTTTTTCCCCCCCCCTTGTCCACGTATACACCCAGATCAAACACCTCTCTTGACCTATATAGCTCAAAAACGTCTCCCGGTACCAATACCAACATTCACAGCCACACATTGGGATTGAACCCAACACACAACACATACAATAAAAATAAAGAAATAAAAACTTACCACAAAAAAGTTCCGGCACCACAAACTAGGTTGGCCACCTCTCTCTCTCTCTCTCTCTCTCTCTCTCTCTCTCTCTCTCTCACACACACACACACACACACACACACACACACACACACACACACACACAAACCAACGAAAAAATACTCAACCAAAAGAAAGACTGGACCCACCCAAACCTCACCCCCCCCCCCCACCCAACCAACCCAACCTCACCCCAAAATAAAACAAAAACCAAATGCAACATAAAAAAATCTCAATCACACACTACAACTCAACAAAATAGATCCTCCACAACTAAAGCACAAACCAACCCCCCCCCCCCCCCCCACACACACACACACACAAACACTCTTAACACGAAATAAACCACCCACCCCACCCTGAGCTGCAGCCACCAACTCAAACCACCCTAACCAACCACTTTCAGCATATACATTTTACTAACAGCCCTTAAAAAACCAGGAAAACACAATAGCCCTCAGGGACACTCTTCCGCCAACAGTACTCATCTAAATGAGACTGAAGGTTGGAAGAGTGCCTCTTCCCCCTCCCAAGAACTGACTTAACAGCCCCTCTCGTTGATGGTGTAGAATGCTTCCGTTGTAAACACACCAGGATCTATACCAGCTCTCTTCAACACTTCAATTCTGCCATTATTGTAACATAAAACACCAACACATCCCATAGCAGAATCTTATGTTGGCTTCATACACCCAATTCTTAGCAGCTGATGTTTTGTATTGAATGTCAGTTTGACAGCTGTCACAAAAAAGTGCATATTACACACAATACCATCTTTGTCATTGCTGTCATATAATCTTACAGATTTATTGCCACAGTTACCACATGCACACGAATTACTAAAATATAACACATAATTTCTAAATCAGTTATCCTAAAACCACTATTCACTTCGTCTTTAGTGGACTGAAACTCTTCACCAGTTCAAAGTTTCTTCTGTGAACTGCTCATCATCTTAGCTTCACAATTATCTTCCAGTGAATTATGTTGACTCACTTGTAGAAACTGTTCATTCACACACAAATGGTGAGCTGTAGCCACTTTCTTAGACATTTTATCACTATACCTTGGTATTTTAAATGGTAAACCATACAAAAAAAGCTTGAACACATTCATAATTCTCACACTAACAGCAGAACTGAAATGTTTATATTTCTGCAGCACAGACAGTAACAGCTGCCAAAGATAGCTGCGAAAGATAGCTAGCAAAAGGCAAAGATAACACGGGTCCACGTTGTTGTTGTTGTTGTTGTTGTTGTGGTCTTCAGTCCTGAGACTGGTTTGATGCAGCTCTCCATGCTACTCTATCCTGTGCAAACTTCTTCATTTCCCAGTACCTACTGCACCCTACATCCTTCCAAATCTGCTTAGTGTATTCATCTCTTGGTCTCCCTCTTCGATTTTTACCCTCCACACTGCCCTCAAATACTAAATTGGTGATCCCTCGATGTCTCAGAACATGTCCTACCAACCGATCCCTTCTTCTAGTCAAGTTGTGCCACAAACTCCTCTTCTCCGCAATTCTATTCAGTACCTCCTCATTAGTTATGTGATCTACCCATGTAATCTTCAGCATTCTTCTGTAGCACCACATTTCGAAAGCTTCTATTCTCTCCTTGTCTAAACTATTTATCGTCCACGTTTCACTTCCATACATGGCTACACTCAATACAAATACTTTCAGAAAAGACTTCCTCGACTCTTATAACTGCCATCTGGTTTCTGTACAAATTGTAAATAGCTTTTCGCTCCCTGTATTTTACCCCTGCCATCTTCAGAATTTGAAAGAGAGTATTCCAATCAACATTGTCAAATGCTAGAAACGTAGGTTCGCCTTTCCTTAATCTTTCTTCTAAGATAAGTCGTAGGGTCAGTATTGCCTCACGTGTTCCAACATTTCTACAGAATCCAAACTGATCTTCCCCGAGGTCGGCTTCGATCAGTTTTTCCATTCATGTGTAAAGAATTCGCGTTAGTATTTTGCTGCTGTGACTTATTAAACTGATAGTTCAGTAATTTTCACATCTGTCAACATTTGCTTTCTTTGGAATTGGAATTATTGTATTTTTCTTGAAGTCTGAGAGTATTTTGCCTGTCTCATACATCTTGCTCACCAGATTGTAGAGTTTTGTCAGGACTGGCTCTCCCAAGGCCGTCAGTAGTTCCAATGGAATGTTGTCTACTCCCGGGGCCTTGTTTCGACTCAGGTCTTTCAGTGCTTTCTCAAACTCTTCACGCAGTATCATATCTCCCGTTTCATCTACATCCTCTTCCATTTCCATAATATTGTCTTCAAGTACATCACCTTTGTATAGACCCTCTATATACTCCTTCCACTTTTCTGCTTTCCCTTCTTTGCTTAGAACTGGGTTTCCATCAAAGCTCTTGATATTCATGCAAGTGGTTCTCCTTTCTCCAAAGGTCTCTTTAGTTTTCCTGTAGGCAGTATCTATCTTACCCCTAGTGAGACAAGCCTCTACATCCTTACATTTGTCCTCTAGCCATCCCTGCTTAGCCATTTTGCACCTCTTGTCGATCTCATTTTTGAGACATTTGTATTCCTTTTTGCCTGTTTCATTTATTGCATTTTTATATTTTCTCCTTTCATCAATTAAATTCAATATTTCTTCTGTTACCCAAGGGTTTCTACTAGCGCTCATCTTTTTATCTATTTGATCCTCTGCTGCCTTCACTATTTCATCCCTCAAAGCTACCCATTCTTCTTCTGCTGTATTTCTTTCCCCCATTCCTGTCAGTTGTTCCCTTATGCTCTCCCTGAAACCCTGTAACAACCTCTGGTTTAGTCAGTTTATCCAGGTCCCATCTCCTTAAATTGCCACCTTTTTGCAGTTTCTTCAGTTTTAATCTACAGTGCATAACCAATAGATTGTGGTCAGAGTCCACATCTGCCCCTGGAAATGTCTTACAATTTAAAACCTGGTTCCTAAATCTCTGTCTTACCGTTATATAATCTATCTGATATCTTCTAGTATCTCCAGGATTCTTCCATGTATACAACCTTCTTTCATGATTCTTGAACCAAGTGTTAGCTATGATTAAGTTATGCTCTGCGCAAAATTCTACCAGGCGGCTTCCTCTTTCATTTCTTAGCTCCAATACATATTCACCTGCTATGTTTCCTTCTCTCCCTTTTCCTACTCTCAAATTCCAGTAACCCATGACTATTAAATTTTCGTCTCCCTTCACTACCTGAATAATTTCTTTTATCTCATCATACATTTCATCAATTTCTTCGTCATCTGCAGAGCTAGTTGGCATATAAACTTGTACTACTGTAGTAGACGTGGGCTTCGTGTCTTATCTTGGCCACAATAATGCGTTCACTATGCTGTTTCTAGTAGCTTACCTGTACTCTCATTTTTTTTATTCATTATTAAACCTACTCCTGCATTACCCCTATTTGATTTTGTATTTATAACCCTGTATTCACCTGACCAAAAGTCTTGTTCCTGCTGCCACCGAACTTCGCTAATTCCCACTATATCTAACTTTAACCTATCCATTTCCCTTTTTAAATTTTCTAACCTACCTGCCCGATTAAGAGATCTGACATTCCACGCTCTGATCCATAGAATTCCAGTTTTCTTTCTCCTGGTTACTACGTTCTTCCGATGCTTTTTGACACCAGGAAGTAATAAAACATCACAAACAAGAAGAGTGTCATCTAGTGGTGTTGCGCAGTGATTGAAACAAGGGAGATTTTTTTTTATCATTTGTAATTCGAGTTAATCCGTGAAAATTGTAGACAGTATTTCTAATATGCTACAGAACTATCTGGTGGCAACAAAATTTTTTATCGTTTTTGACAAATTTTGTTTACACCTCTCTTAACGATATGCGGTCACAATAGCTAACAATTATCATCTACACTTCATTGTGTTGAATATTTGCATATTTTCTGACAGATTTATTATTACCTTTTGAATGGAAATATGCTTAAGACTTTTTTTCCTGTCCTGACCTGTGAAGACCATTTCACTTGGAATTTGTGGAAGATTCATTAGTAAATCTGATTTTGTTTGTAAATATTTATTGTATATTCTTGTTTTCTGTCATGTTCATCATGCTGGAGAATCATCTTGTTATATATCCATAGAATAAAAAGTACATCGTATCTCATCTAATCCCAGCTTGTTTTATCTCCCCTCATTCCTTTTCTCTTTAATTCCATCTCGGCTACCTCCCAGGATACACGACCTTACTGCAGGCACCTGCTTACCAGGCAGGAGAACTCGCATAACCGTTGTGGCTGGGGGCTATGCCAGCAGTTGCATAGCTAATTGTAGGGTCACCCAAGTCAAACATTTCTCGGTGGAGGGACCGGAAAATGAATGTCACACAACCTACTTAAGGAAGGGCTGTGTTTTTCCGGGAAGCTCCAGCAACAGTGGTTGGATAAAGGCACAGCGACCCTGGGTTTCCCAAGATGGGGCTGGCCAGCACCACCAAACCTCTTCCTCCATAAATTCTGGACCTAATTCAGGGACCATCGTTAGGCTCACCAGTGGAATGTTGTGTTTTTTGGAGTGCAGGACTACTGTCTGTACAGGAAGGATGAGGTTACTGGAGACAGGGCTAAATGTGGAATGGCTGTTTTTCTCAATGATAGATGACACTCTTCACCTTTTCCTATTACCATGGCATTACAAGCAGCTGCAGTGGAAGTTCTCATACCAGTTAAGATCACAGTGTGTTCTTTACATCTTTTGCCTCACCTTCACGTACTGGGCAGTGAGGAAGGTTACACCCTGAAACCGTTCAGAAGGCATTAACAACGGAATTGGTACATACCACTTCACACCATCAGGAGCCCACTAAGCTGTCCTCTCTATCCATGCAACCAACTCATCTCATAAGTAAGGACAACTCTTAAAAAAAGTCATTCAAAATCGAAGAAAGTGACAGCAAAATCATTGGATTGGTAAGCACTCTCACTTTCTGATTGCAGATACTGATTTCCACGTGGAGGAACTAGAGTGCTGGGCACCATCTGTGTAGTGTTTCCTCTGACCTCTTCGGATAAATCACCATCACCAAGGGAGAAGGACAAGAACAGCTGATGCTACTCAATGGCTCTAACAGGTCTTTCTGTATTGGAGTGAAACTTAGATGAGTACTAATTGCAGTTGGAGGAATTGTAGATCCTGGTCCAGAAAAGATTGTTCATCATCTGCTTACAAGAAACTCATTTTAAATTCTTCGTCACATCTGCATTAAAGGACTACCACCTCCAGAGGTAGGATGATGATACTGGAGACAGGGCAAAGGGTGGAATGGCTGCTTTCATCAAAGAGAGATGACACTCCTCACCAATACAGCAAGTTGCTGTGGAAGTTCTCACACCAGTTAAGATAAGAGTGTATTCTTTACATTTCCCACCTCATGATCTGTTGGATGCAGATGCACTGACAGAGCTCTTTCAGGCACTCCATGCTCATTGCTATTCATGGATGACCTCAGTGCACACAATGTGCTATGGGGCTTAGCTACCACTTGCTGCAGGGGTCAAATTATCGAGCACCTCATCCGGTTAGTGTGTATCTGCTGTTTGACCTCTGCTTAGATGACATAATTTTCTACAGTTATAGGGTCATCTTCACTCAGTGACATCTGTTTTTGCTCCCCAGCTTCTACAGACTCAGTTCAGTGGGAAGCGGCCACAAATTTCCAGTCCAGTGACCACTTTGTGGTCTAGGTCCAACTGCTGACTTCGATGGAGATAGTCAGGAGACCACAAAGAGGGATGCTTCAAAGGATAGATTGGTCACAGTACAGTCAACATGCCACCTTCAAACAGCAGGAGGTGATAAAGCCTGTTACCTGCACAATCCAATGAGATGCCACCATTTGCATTCCCCAGTCTGGCAACCACCTCAGGTGACAGCATGCTTTTTGGTGGAATAAAGAATGATGCTCAGCCATCAAAACCAGACACACAACTACGCAGCTATTCGAACACCATCCTACTACAGAAAACGTGTGCCTTCGGATCAGTAAGAGCACAAGTGAGATTAGTGATAAGAGAATGGAAGGGGAACTCTGAGAAGGAAGTCTTGATGTCCATTAATCATTTCGCTTCCACTACACAAGTTTGGGACTCAGATTGATTTCAGACAAGGGCAGTACACCTCATTTCAATCAGACATGTTTTGGTGGACAGTGCCCTGTCACTTGGAAGGAAGCACTATTAATTCCCTTATGGAAACCAGGCAAGAAATATGCCAGCCCTAGTAGTTGTCGGAATGTATCCCTTATCACCTGAATAAGACAGACATTAGAGCGCAAGTTCAGTATCTGCCTCATGTGGCTCCTCTAATGCTGAGATCACCTTTGCTTCTAATAGTGTGGTTTCATCTGTTGCTGTTCTGCCCTTTACAACTTAATTCTTCTGGAGACTGAGATACAGAAGTCTTCCTTACAGTGCAATCATTTAGTCACTATGTTTTTCAATCTTGAAAAAGTATAAGAAACCACTTGGAGATAAAACATCCTTCACCAACTTCATGAATGGGGACCTTGTGGATGTATGTCACTCCTTAGTCAGTCAGTTCTCAAAGAAAACCACTTTTACTTTCTCCCTGAGGTAGTGTACTAAGCACCACACTGTTCGCAGTTGCTATCAATGGCATTTCCTCTGCAGTGAGGAGCCCAGTTAGAAGGTCTTTGTTTGTGGATAACTTCATGACCTTCTACTCCTCCAGTTGTACAGTGTCCACGAGGCAACTTCAGCTGACCATAAGAAGGCTGTAAACGAGGCCCAGCAAAACTAGTTTTAGGTTCTCACTTGAGAACACTGCTTGTGTCAACTTCAACCATGCTCATCATAGTTTTCACCCATCGTAGCTCACAACGGGGGACACTGTTTTAAATTTAAGGGCAGTATCTGCCTTTTGGGCCTACTATTTGACTTGAAATGAACCTGGCTCCAACAGCTGACCACATCTGTGAACAAAGGGCTTCAAATTGTTGAATATTTTGAAATGCCTCTACAGAAAGCAGGTCCTACCTCCTGTGTGTTTTTTTTACATGTGAAGTTACATAGGACCAAATTGAGGAGCAAATCTCCAAGGTCATTGAAAGTGTCAGTACATGAAATTACAGCAGATAAAAATAAAATGTTTATGAACCCAAAAAAAGTCAAGCCATAAGTTTGCTTAAACCCAATCAACAATTCAACAAGAATCAGCTTATTTTTCAAGGATCTCCTTGACAGAATAGGAGTGACCTATGAGGAAACTATTCATTTTTGATCTGAAAGCGCGTGCATTACTGCTAGGATTTTTGAATTATTGTGGTAGCTTATTGAAATGGATGAAGCGTTATATTGCACACCTCTCTGCACAAGAGTTAAAGAAGTCCGATCCAAATGCAGGATTGATTTCTGCCAAGTATTAACTGAGTGAAAAAGATATGAACAGCGGTATGACTTTTTTAAATGGCTCCCTGTATTTTTTATTCGTTAATTCATTTCCTTTCCTAAAGACCTATTCAAAAATGTATCACAATGTACCATTCACTGAAACGCAACATTATTAATTACATAACACAACATTGATTTTGAGCCCAGGATCACAAACTCGTCCACTTTCTGGAGTTGTCAGAAAGCAAATGAAAACAAAGTAAAAACATAACACAAAATTGTCTTTGACTCTCCTGTACCATTGCCCAGGAGTAGAACATTCAAAGGTGCTTAAAGTGGTGACCCTGGACACCAATAAACTGGTGCACATGTTGAATGAAAGAATTATATACTGCTTCCAGTGTTGCCTGCTGAAGGGAATTACAAGCAAGCACAATACGTTCCTGCATGTCCTCTGGAGTTGGAATATCACAATAGACAACGTCTTTAATGCATCCCCAAAGAAAAAAAGTCCAGAGGATTTAAGTCACGAGACCTAGCAAGTCAAGTAACTGTTCCTCCTCGACCAATTCACCTGGCAGGATACCTTCAGTTCAGAACACGACATGCGTGCAAGGCATTATGTGCTGGACATCCATTGTGTTGATACCACATAAGAATTCTGATTCTTAGCGGCGCTTCATACAGAAGAGGGGAACAATTCGTCTGAGGAAGTTGGCATATGCAGTGCCTTTTAGACTACCATTAATGAAATAAGGGCCAATAATTGTAGTACCAAGCATCCCCCATCAGACGTTAACTCTCCATTTACGCTGATGTTCCACCTGTCTAAGCCATCGTGGGTTGTCACTGGACCAATCTACATCTACATCCATACTCCACAAGCCACATGACGGTGTGTGGCAGAGGGTACCTTGAGTATCTCTATCGGTTCTCCCTTCTATTCCAGTCTCGTATTGTTCATGGATAGAATGATTGTTGGTATGCTTCTGTGTGGGCTCTAATCCCTCTGATTTTATCCTCATGATCCCTTCGCGAGGTATACGTAGGAGGGAGCAATATACTGCTTGACTCTTCGGTGAAGGTATGTTCTCGAAATTTCAACAAAAGCCCGTACCGAGCTACTGAGCGTCTCTCCTGCAGAGTCTTCCACTGGAGTTTATCTATCATCTCCGTAACGCTTCCACGATTACTAAATGATCCTGTAACGAAGTGCGCTGCTCTCTGTTGGATCTTCTCTATCTCTTCTATCAACCCTATCTGGTACGGATCCCACACTGCTGAGCAGTATTCAAGCAGTGGGCGAACAAGCGTACTGTAACCTACTTCCTTTGTTTTCGGATTGCATTTCCTTAGGATTCTTCCAATGAATCTCAGTCTGGCATCTGCTTTACCAACGATCAACTTTATATGATCATTCCATTTTAAATCACTCCTAATGCGTACTCCTAGATAATTTATGGAATTAACTGCTTCCAGTTGCTGACCTGCTATATTGTAGCTAAATGATAAGGGTTCTGTCTTTCTATGTATTCACAGCACATTACACTTGTCTACATTGAGATTCAATTTCCATTCCCAGCACCATGCGTCAATTCGCTGCAGATCCTCCTGCATTTTAGTACAATTTTCCATTGTTACAACCTCTCAGTATACCACAGCATCATCCGCAAAAAGCCACCGTGAACTTCCGATGTCATCCACAAGGTCATTTATGTATATTGTGAATAGCAACGGTCCTACGACACTCCCCTGCGGCACACCTGAAATCACTCTTACTTCGGAAGACTTCTCTCCATTGAGAATGACATGCTGCGTTCTGTTATCTAGGAACTCTTGAATCCAATCACACAATTGGTCTGATAGTCCTTATGCTCTTACTTTGTTCCCACTGTGGGGAACTGTATCGTGTATCGAACGCCTTGTGGAAGTCAAGAAACATGGCATCTACCTGTGAACCCGTGTCTATGGCCCTCTGAGTCTCGTGGACGAATAGCGCGAGCTGGGTTTCACACGACTGTCTTTTTCGAAACCCATGCTGATTCCTACAGTGTAGATTTCTAGTCTCCAGAAAAGTTATTATACTCGAACATAATACGTGTTCCAAAATTCTCCAACTGATCGACGTTAGAGATATAGGTCTATAGTTCTGCGACATCCCTTCTTGAAAACAGGGATGACCTGTGCACTTTTCCAATCCTTTGGAACGCTACGCTCTTCTAGAGACCTACGGCACATCGCTGCAAGAAGGGGGGGCAAGTTCCTTCGTGTACTCTGTGTAAAATCGAACTGGTATCACATCAGGTCCAGCGGCCTTTCCTCTTTTGAGTGATTTTAATTGTTTCTCTATCCCTCTGTCGCCTATTTCGATATCTACCATTTTGTCATCTGTGCGACAATCTAGAGAAGGAACTACAGTGCAGTCTTCCTCTGTGAAACAGCTTTGGAAAAAGACATTTAGTGTTTCAGCCTGTAGTCTGTCATCCTCTGTTTCAGTACCATTTTGGTCACAGAGTGTCTGGACATTTTGTTTTGATCCACCTACCGCTTTGACATAAGACCAAAATTTCTTAGGATTTTCTGCCAAGTCAGTACATAGAACTATACTTTTGAATTCATTGAACGCCTCTCGCATAGCCCTCCTCGCACTGCATTTTGCTTCGCATAATTTTTGTTTGTCTGCAAGGCTTTGCCTATGTTTATGTTTGCTGTGAAGTTCCCTTTGCATCCGCAGTAGTTTTCTAACTTGGTTGTTGTACCACGGTGGCTCTTTTCCATCTCTTACAATCTTGCTTGGCACATACTCATCTAACGCATATTGTACGATGGTTTTGAACTTTGTCCACTAATCCTCAACGCTATCTGTACTTGAGATAAAACTTTTGTGTTGAGCTGTCAGGTACTCTGTAATCTGCTTTTTGTCACTTTTGCTAAACAGAAGAATCTTCCTACCTTTTTTAATATTTCTATTTACAGCTGAAATCATTGATGCAGTAACTGCTTTATGATCGCTGATTGCCTGTTCTGCATTAACTGTTTCAAATAGTTTGGGTCTGTTTGTCACCAGGAGGTCTAATATGTTATCGCCACGAGTCGGTTCTCTGTTTAACTGCTCAAGGTAGTTTTCAGATAAAGCACTTTAAGAAATGTCACTCAATTTTTTGTCCCTGCCACCCCTTATGAACGTTTGAGTCTCCCAGTCTATATCCGGCAAATTAAAATCTCCACTCAGAACTATAACATGGTGGGGAAATCTACTCGAAATATTTTCCAAATTATCCTTCAGATGCTCAGCCACAACAGCTACTGAGCCAGGGGGTCTATAGAGACATCCAATTACCATGTCTGAGCCTGCTTTAACCGTGACCTTTACCCAAATTATTTCACATTTCGGACGTTCCTTGTCTTTACCTGTCCTTTGTTTGAGAAGGAACATTCATCAGTAAATAGAACATTGGAGAAGAAGTTCGGGTTGGTGAGGATTTGCTGCTGTGCCCACTTACAGAACTGTACACGATTCTGAAAATCATTCCCATGCAATTCTTGATGTAGGTGTACATGTTAAGGATGGAACCAGTGACATGTAAGAATACCATGTACACTGGTTTTAGGAATGCCAATCTTGTGTTAAAGTTGTCGTGTGCTCACATGTGGATTCATAGCAATGGAAACGAGAACAGTAACTTTTGCAGCTTTGTCTGTGCAAGTGCTACAACAATTGCATTGTCGTGGGTTGAAACTTCCCGTTTCCTGAAGCATCGCAACAAGACGAGAAAAAATCTGTTGGGAAGGTGGATTATTGTCAGGATATCACTCTCTCTACATTTCCACTGCCTGCATAGCATTTCGCCTACCTTCAGCGACAACAATAAAATAAACATTATGTTGATGCAGTTTGTAGGAAGAACAGCCTTTACTGTATGCCTACTCTACACAACAGTATTTAAAAGGACTAAACTACTGTACTAAATGTACTCGTACATAAGAAATTAGTATTGCAATTACTGTTCTGCTAACTTATATTCCCCATAGATGAGTAGCAGTTCTACCTTATCTTCATTGGTGTGCATTCTGCTCGCACAACTCTTCAACTGACGATGTTTGATGGAATGATGGGTGTGCATTCTCCTTATGTTTACATTTGTCCTCTGTCAATGTCAGCACGTGGATGTGTTCCATTACTCCAAGTACCTGCACTAAGCGCTGCGAGTGTCAATGTCAATGTTGTGTTATGTGATTAATAACGTTGTGTTTCATTGAATGGTACAGTGTGATACATTTTTGAATAGGTCTTTAGGAGAGGAAATGAATTACCGAATAAAAAATACAGGGTGCCATTTCAAAAAGTCGTACTGCTGTTCATATCTTTGTAAAAAAACAAAGCCACAACGAAAGCAATCGTGCTGATTGATGTCCCTCTGACAGCTAAAGAGCATTTGCTTGAAAAATTTTGTATTTTGCATCTGCACAAACAGTTGTTTATGGTGGTAAAGATAAATGAGACACCCTGTATATTGAGAGACCAATGTCAAAGTACCCAGACTCATGAACAGGGGTCGATAAGAAGTTCATGAACTTAACACTACTTATTGACCGAACCACCTGACCTGAGTCAAAAATATCCTTTTAGAATGTGAAGAATTACCCCAAAACATAATACCATATGATGCAAGCAAATGAAAATAAGCAAAGTAGACTAATTTTCGTGTGGAGCAATCACGTACTTCAGATACCGTTCGAATAGTAAAAATGGCGGCATTAAGCCTTTGAACAAGACCCTGAACATGGGCTTTCCACGACAGTTTACTATCTATCTGAACATGTAGAAATTTGAACTGTTCAGTTTCACTAATCATATGCCCATTCTGTGAAATTAAAACATCAGGTTTTGTTGAATTGTATGTTAGGAACTGTAAAAACTTGAGTCTTATTTTGATGTAGCGTTAGTTTATTTTCTACCAGCCATGAACTTAGGTCATGAACTCCACTATTTGAAACCTAGCCAATGTTGCACACAATATCCTTTACTACCAAGCTAGTGTCATCAGCAAACAGATATATTTTGAGTTACCCGTAATACTAGAGGGCATATCATTTATCTATATAAGGAACAGAAGGGGCCCCAACATTGATCCTTGGGGCACCCCCCACTTGACTGAACCCCATTCAGACCCCACATCACAGCCATTCTCAACATTGTGAATAATGACCTTTTGCTGTCTGATGGTAAAGTAAGAGGTGAACCAATTGTGAGCTAGTCCCCATATCCCTTCCTCCCTTTTTATAAAGCGGCTTTACTACTGAGTACTTTAATCGTTCAGGAAACTGACCATTCCTAAAGGAAAAATTACAAATATGGCTAAATACAGGGCTACAATGTGCATCACAGTACTTTAATATTCTGCTAGGCTCTCCATCATATCCATGAGAGTCCTTAGTCTTCAGTGATTTAATTATTGACTCCTCCCCCTTGTCTGTATCACAGAGGAGTGTTTCAGACATCAATCTCGGAAAGGCATTTGCTGAGAGAGTGATATGATTCCCTGTAGAAACTAAATTTTTATATAATTCACCAGCACTGCTCAGAAAAGATTGTTACATATATCTGATTTATCAGTAACAGAAATATTTTTACTACGAACTGACTTTATATCATTCACCTTGTGCTGCTGACCAGATACTTCCTTCACAACTGACCATATGGTTATAATTTCATCCTGTGAATTAGCTATTCTATTTGTGTACCACATATTCTTTGCCTTCCTAATAACGTTTTTAAGCGCCTTACAGTACTGTTTGTAATGGGCTACTGTAACTTGATTGTGACTTCTTCTAACATTTTGATATAATTCCCGTGTTGCTCTACACGACATCCTTATCCCACTAGTCAACCACCCATGCTCCCTTTTATTGCTGTAGCCCGTTTGGTATGTTGTAATGGAAAGCAACTCTCAAAGAGCATGAGAAATGCATTAGGGAAAGCATATTTGTCATCTATGTTATCGGCACTATAAAAATCCTGCCACTCTTGTTACCTGACAAGGTTTAAAAAACTGTCTATTGCTTTTGGATTAACTTTCCTAATTATATGTGACATTTGTTTGAGTACAAAAGCATTTTAGTGATAAAAATTGTGCATTATGGTATGAAAGGCCGTTCACACTTTTACTAACAGAATGCCCATCTAGTAATGTAGAATGAACAAAAATATTTTCTATGGCTGTGCTACTGTTCCCCTGCACCCTAGTTGGAAAAAAAACACAATCTGCATCAGATCATATGGATTTAGGAAATCTACCAACATCCTTTTTCTTGCAACATCATATACAAAATTAATATTGAAGTCACCACATATAACTAGTTTCTGCTACTTCCTATAAAGTAAATCAAGAACCCTCACTAGTTTGAACAGAAATGCTCTGAAGTCAGAGTTAGGGGACCTACAAACAACAACAATTAGAAGTTCAGTTACACTGCGTTCAACTGTCTGTGCACAACATTCAAATATCTGTTGAGTGCAGTGCCATGATACGTCTATGGACTCAAATGGAATACTGGTTTGTACGTACATGGCCACTCCCCCACCCCTCAAGGAACTCCTTGGAAAACAGCCAGCTAATCTGTATCCTGGTAAAGGAAGTCTCTGAATCGCCAATTTATTTAAGTGGTGCTCCAATATATCAGTAATTTCAAGTCAGCATCTATAAGCAGTTCACTAACTTTATCTCGAATAACGCTTATATTTTGATGAAATACGCTAATTCCTTCTCTACTTGGAAACATGACGTCCTCTGAAGGTGAGCCCTTAGGTAGAGGGACTTCCTCTAAGCAACTATACTTATCAACTGACTTCAATCTAAAAATGGTGCAGCTCTAACACCAACTACTACTGCAATGTGAGATAATTCTGGTGAAATTTGTACAGAGGTGCAAACCGTGTTCAGAAAGGATAGATTAAATAAAGTACATGGTGGTGTGTTTGTGCCTGTTAGTAGTAGTTTATCTTGCAGTGACGTTGAAATTGATAGTTCCTGCAAATTACTATAGGTGAGGTTATACTCAACAATCATACCAAAATAATAATTGGTCCCTTCTACCAATCCCCCAACTCAGATGATATAATAGCTGAACGGTTCAAAGAAAACTTGAATCTAATTACAAATAAGTACCCCACTCATACTGCTATAATTGGTGGAGACTTCAATCTACCCTCGATTTGTTGGCAAAAATACATGTTCAAAGCCAGTGGTAGACAGAAAAAATCTTCTGAAATTGTACTAAATGCTTTCTCTGAAAATTACTTTGAACAATTAGTTCATGAGCCCACACAAATTGTAAATGGTTGCAAAAACACACTTGACCTCGTAGCCCCAAATAATCCTGATCTAATAGACAGCGTCATGACAGATACAGGGATTAGTGAGCACAAGATCATTGTAGCGAGGCTCGAAATCATATCAACCAAAACCTCTAAAAATAAATGCAAAATATATCTATTTAAAACAGCAGATCAAAATTCGCTTGATGCCTTCCTAAGAGAATGTCTCCATTCCTTCCAAGCTAATTATAGAAGTGTAGACCAGATATGGCTCAAATTCAAAGATACAGTATTGACAGCAATAGGTAGATTCGTACTGCATACGTTAATAAGAGATGGAACTGACCCACCGTGGTACACAAAACACGTCAGAACACTGTTGCAGAAGCAACGAAAAAAGCATGCCAAATTCAGAAGAACGCAAAATCTCAAGACTGGCTAGGTTTCATGGAAGCTCGATATTTAGTGCGTATGTCAATGGGAGATGCTTGTAATGGTTTCCACAATTGAACATTGCCTCAAAATGTTGCAGAAAACCCAAAGAGATTCTGGTCATATGTAAAGTACACCAGTGGCAAGAAACAGTCAATACCGTCGCTTCGCGATAGCGATGGAAGTATTACCGATACTAAGGCAGAGTTACTAAATACAGTTTTCCGTAATTCCTTCATGAAAGAAGATGAAGTAAATATTCCAGAATTCGAAACCAGAACAGCTGTTAGCATGAGTGACATAAAAGTAGATATCTTAGGTGTTGCGAAACAACTCAGATCACTAAGAAAGGCAAGTCTTCCGGTCCAAATGGTGTACCAGTCAGGTTCCTTTCAGAGTATGCAGACACAATGACACCTTTCTTAGCAATCATATACAACCACTCACTTGACAAAAGGTCTGTTCCCAAAGACTGGAAAGTAGCACAGGTCACACCAATATTCAAGAAAGGAAATAGGAGTAACCCATTGAATTGCAGACTCATATCATTGACCTCAATTTGCAGTAGGATTTTGGAGCATATACTGTACTCGAACATTATGAATCACCTTGAAGAAAATGGCTTATTGGTGCATAACCAACACGGATTCAGAAAATATCGTTCTTGTGCAACACAGCTAGCTCTTTACTCCCATGAAGTAATGAGTGCTGTCGACAAGGGATCTCAGATCAATTCCATAGTCCTAGATTTCCAGAAGGCTTTTTATACCGTTCCTCACAAGCGACTATTAATCAAATTGCGTGCATATGGAGTGTCGTCTCCGTTGTGTGACTGGATTTGTGATTTCCTCTCAGAGAGGCCACAGTTCATAGCGATAGATGGTAAATCATTGCGTAGAAAGAAGTGATATCTGGTGTTCCGCAAGGTAGTGTCATAGGCCGTCTGCTGTTCCTGATTAACATAAATGATCTAGGTCATAATCTGAGCAGCCTCCTTAGATTGTTTGCAGATGACGCTGTAATTTACCGTCTAGTAAAATCATCAGACGATCAATTCCAATTACAAAATTATCTGGAGAGAATTTCTGTTTGGTGTGAAAAATGGCAATTGGCACTAAACAAAGAAAAGTGCGAGGTCTTTCACATGGGTACTAAAAGATACCCGATAAATCTTGGGTATATGATAAATCACACAAATTTAAGGGCTGTCAATTCAGCTAAATACCTAGGAATTACAATTACGAGCAACTTAAATTGGAAAGACCACATAGATAATGTTGTGGGGAAGGCGAAACAAAGACTGCGCTTTGTTGGCAGAACACTTAGAAGATGCGACCAACCCACTAAAGAGACAGCCTACATTACACTTATCTGTCTTCTGCTGGAGTATTGCCTCGCGGTGTGGGATCCTTACCAGGTAGGACTGACGGCGGGCATTGAAAAAATGCAAAGAAGGGCAGCTCGTTTCGTGTTATCGTGCAATAGGGGTGAGAGTGTCACTAATATGATAACGCGAGGTGGGGCGGCAGTCACTGAAACAAAGGCAGTTTTCTTTGCGGCGAGATCTATTTACGAAATTTCAATCACCAACTTTCTCTTCCAAATGCAAAAATATTTTGTTGACGCCCACCTACATTGGGAGTAATGATCATCATAATAAAATAAGAGAAATCAGAGCTTGAATGGAAAGATTTAAGTGTTCCTTTTTGGGATAAGTGCTACTGACTGTCTTACAGATGTTGTACCTCAAAATACACAACCAGGGACAGAACAAATTGCCACCTTCACATCTTCATAGGCCTCAAGTGCTTGTAAGCTTCAAGCAGCGCAAGAAATGTACCTTCCAGAACAGTTTACAAATAAATTATGATGAGTGATGAGTAGTTGTATAACATTATGATGGCCCTGGAGTGGTTTCACGGGCATCACAGTACACAGTTTCTCATATGTTTTGACTTGCTCAGTACGCTACAAGGGACTCGTCAAATGTAAGTCATCGACCAGAGATTCAGTTCATCCATGACACCTTACTGCCGCTCCAAAACCATAGTAAGGAGGTGGTATTTTGCTGGATATCTGAACACACGGGAATACAGAGAAGTGACATAGGCAACAAAGCAGCCAAAGAAGCCTGTTGGGATGGTATTGTATGCCAATGTGTTGTCCTCTTGCACGCAATCATCTCTCATTGTGTGGTGGATGAATCGTGCATTGGTAGGGGACTGAATGGATGGAGGCGGCAGACAAGAAACTGCGGTCACTCAGATTGATGACACGGGCAGGGCAGACAGACTTCATGCCGGCCGCACCTATGATAAGAGGTGCTGCTCACAAAACTGCACATATAACATAGTTTCCTCTTCCAACAGGAGCCACGACCACTCTGTGAAATTTGTGGGTGCCACATTCGGTATTTTGGCTGTGTGTGCCTTATATATTGGCATCAGGGCAGGCCTCAGTTTGGCTGGAAATCAGCCAACTGTCCTCACTGACACCAGTGTCACACATTTTGTTTTTGAGATGATGTGAACTTTTGGGCCTCCTCCCTGAATAGCTGGGGAGGAAGGACTTCAGTGCATTATAAACAACGCCACCTATGGGGACAACATTCATCTGCATCCTCCCCTCGCCCACAAGAGAATGACATGGTAAATTCTTTGTAAGGGCACTGATGATGCTGTTGAGTGCTCCACATCCAAAAGCACCACCACCATCCATCCATCATGGCTCCCTGCCTGAATCATTTCTTTATCTCAGATCTTTCACTCTTACTGTGTTTTTCTACCTGTTACTGTTCCACCTCCCCCCTCCTCTTTTTCTCCCAGCACATCTATGTTAAAACATGTGCAGCAACTCACTGCTTACTCCATTCCAGCGTGATAGGTCTTAATGCTCACTTGTCCTGTTCTTCCCTCTACCCACTTCCTAACTCACTGCTCCCCTCTGTTCCAGCACCAACCCACCCCCTCTGTGATCACTACTTACAAGCATTAGCTGAAAGCATCTGAATATGAAAGTGGTGTGTGTGTGCGTGTGCGCGCACGTGCGTGTGCGTTTTACCCTTCATGGTTGTGATTCATTGTCTATTTACTGTCAGCTCATCGTAAATGATCCGAGATCATTTTCTGTTTCTCAAGCTTTTTAACAAGTTTTCATTAGATTGCTTTCATTTCTGCCTAACCATTTGATACCCAGCATGGTGTCAGATAGTATCAGAAGACATTTCATAGGGTATACATGCAAAAGGGGATGGCTGAAAAGGGGGTTGGGGGGGTTGGCGGTCAGAGATGGTAGTGAGAGGGAGGGTGGGGGGGTGAGATGGATGGTGGTGGTGGTGGTGGTGGTGGTGGTGGTGGTGGGGATGTGTTATATATGTATGTGAGGGCGAAGCTGCAGGTATTAAACAAAAAATCTTTTTAAAAATTCATATAAAATGATTTTGCTTGTTTTATTGTTCTATTTTGTAGGATAATAACAGTTAAACAGATATTATCAGGTGAAAAAACACTGAAATAAACCTGAAATTTAACGTTTCTCTCTTATAATCTTGTCAACATTTTTAAAATCCATCGAAATATTTCAGACTCAAGACAAAAAAGCAGAAAAAGTTATTAAATATTAGTATATTTTGAATATACCAAGTTTTTAAATTGAACTAAAAATATTTAATAATTTCTCCTAGCCCCATATAGATTCATAACCCCATACAGATAGTCCTTAAAATTTATTATTGTGAAATTTTAGTTGTTGTGAAAATATTTGTAACATATCTAATGCAAGAATAGTTCATTTCCATACTATTATCTATTGTAACCTGAAGTTTCGGAACTATCTGTAATGGGTTAGGAAGTTGACTGGGGCTAGGAGAAATTATTTTATACTTTGTTTTCTGATTTTAAAATATGATACATCAAAAATATACCTTTATTTAAATAATTATTAATACAATACATTGAAGATAAAGATGTTCTACAGATACATAGAATAATACATCTGTGTTACGCTGTCACTTTACAAGCACTATAAATCACGAACACACGTGTCAGTAATTTTGTGAATGTTCCAATTAATGCTTTCAGGTACAAGATTCCGCCACGCCCTCCTGGACAGCGTACTGAACCTGAAAATAATGGGGTATGTATTTGTTAGTCACAATAATTCCACATTTCATGATGTGTAGCACTAATTTGTAGAAGATATTGCCTTTCTGTACACAGTTTACACAGCATTAATTGTTTGAGTATTACAATTCGTTTATATTGTCATTTCTTTCTGTCTTCTTTGTCAGAACTTTGGAAGACTTTTTTTTAAATAAACTTTTGAACTGAGAAGTAATAGCTTCTATAACATATAGAACTGACATTAAACCTTACATCTCACTGACCACTAGATGTTCCCAATGCTTACATTTTGGACACGTCATTCCACTGCATGGCAGATCGAAAATCAGGAAACTGTGGATGACCATTTCACAAAGGTTATCATCGTGAACATCCACATTTGTGTGTAAATAGTATGGAACTCCATGATCCACATTCATTGATTTGCCCAGAATTTAAAAAGAAAAGAAAGTACAAGAATATAAAATGATTGAACCCCTGACATATACTGAGGCAAGGAAAAAATATGAACAAATGCATCTAGTGAGCATGATGACACAGCTATCACTCAGCCTTCCTCAACTTTTTTGAAACCAAATCTAACATGTGCTACAAGCTAAAGAAGAAGGAGACAGAACAAAAAATTATTAGGAGGAGAGATCTCCGCCCTTCTTGACGACCAATGTTACAGACCCAGCAGGAGTCTCCAAGCAGATACAGCAGGAGACACTTCATATACCTCAAACAGCACAATAGAGAAAGCTCCAATCCACCCATTCTTCCTCCCAAAATGTAGCAGATGTACACTCAGATATTCAACAGTGGTTAAGACAGAGTAAGACATTGGGACAAGGAACTGCCCGGTCAGCTTCTTACTCGGACCTGCAAACTTGAAAATCTACAAAAAAAGAAACAGGTGCAAGAGAAAACAAAAGAAAAAGATCAAGCCAGAGAAGTAACTCATCGGTCGTGTCAAAATCAGAACTCTCCTTGACAGCAGATGAACCTATAGACATTACCCTAACCACACAGGATGCATTAGGAAACTTAGCAGATCATCATATTATCACCTTCATCTTCACTCACCACGCTGTGACCCTTATCAGGGGTTTTACAATGGAATATGATTGTCATTTCTGAACACCTACTTCTTGATTCATGTTCAGATTAGATTAGATTAGATTCAGTTTTCGTTCCATAGACCCAAAAATGAGATGATTCTCATGGGTGTGGAACATGTCAGAAAGTATAACATAAAAAACATAAAGCATTTGAATATAATACTTACTATCCTGATCATTTGTCAGGAGATTTTCAAAACAGGTGAATACATTACAGTGAACGGAAACTGCTAATATTTACAGAATTAATACACTGTCATAATGAAACATGGTTACACACTCTCAATAAATTTACCACACACAAAATACCTGATCTTGACTGTTGTGACCAAGAGCTGTCAGAAAAAGTTTTACTTAAGCTGGTTTAACAGTCCCTGTTAAGATATTCATCTGTAGAGTACAAAGAGTTGTCTATCAAAAAGTCTTTCAAACTCTGTTTAAACCAAGCTTTAGCTGAAACCAAGTTTTTAATGGTTGCTGGAAATGTATTGAAAAATTGTGTTCCTGAATATTGGACGCCGTTTTAGACCAAGGTGAGTGAGTTTAGATCTGAATGTAGATTTTTCTTATTCCTAGTATTGATACTATGTATTGAGCTGTTGGTTGGAAATAGAGATATATTACTTGCAACAAATTTCATTAAGGAATAAGTATACAGAGAATCAGTGGTTAGAATACAGTTCCTTGAACAGTTTTGTACAAGATGTTTTCATGAATTTACACCACAAATGATTATTATTACTCGCTTTTGCACTCTAAAAACTTTTGCTCGGTTTGATGAGTTGTAACCCCAGAATATGATTCCGTGTGACATAATAGAATGAAAGTAAGCAAAGTATGCAAACTTCTGCGTATTTATATCTCCTATATCTGACAGCATTATCACTGCAAAAACAGACTTGTTTAGGCACGTCGAGAGTTCTATGGTATGCCCTTTCCAACTGAATTTATTATCGAGGTGTAATCCCAGAAATTTAACACTATCGACCTTTTGATCTGCATGTCTTCATATGTTATACACATGCTGGAAGGAGATCTCTTACAGGTTCTAAATTGCATGTAGTGCATCTTTTCAAAGTTTAATGACAGTGAATTAGCTTTATACCATTTATTAACGTCAGTGTAAATTTGAATAGCAGCTATTTCTAAATCTGCATTTGACTTGTTACTTATTGCAATGTTTGTATCATCTAAAAACAAAAAAACTTAGCATCTGGCAATGTAACATACAAGAGGGAGTGAGTGTACACATGAAAAAACAACGGACCCAAGATGGAACCTTGAGGAACACCACATGTAATTAATTTCCAGTGAGATGAAGTCTGATTACTTAATGAACGGGTATTTTGCAATGACACCCTTTGTTTGCTATTAGTTAGGTGAGACTCAAAACCATTTCGCAGAATTGCCAGTGACACCATAGTATTCTATTTTGCTTAAGAGAATGCTGTGATTCACATGTCAAAGGGTTTTGACAGGTTACAGAAAATGCCTGTAGCCTTTAATTTGTTGTCCAATCAGTTACGTGTGATGGTTGGAACTTAAATAGTGGCAACTATTTATTCACAACCGATACAAAAGATTTACTTGTTGGCACCTGTTACTGTCTTTCAAAGTATCACCAGCTGTGTGTGGAAGGCATAGTATACCGTTAGCAGAGCCTGTTCTGTTCATGGTGCGAATGAAACAGTCTACTGCCTGTCAAATCTCTGGAACAGTTCTGAAGCGAATGCCACGAAGTGGTTCCTTCATCTACGGAATCAAATCAAAGTCACAGGGACTTAAGTCCGATGAGTATGGTGGATTGTACAGTACTTCCCAGTCCCATCAACCGAACAGAGCAACCACAGCTTGCGCTGCATGCACTCGTGCAAAATGATGGGTGGGTTGCGCAGAAAGTGTCGCCGCTTCTTTTGCAAAGTTGGTCGCAGGTGATGCTCCAAAAACGAACAGTAATATTGTGCATTGGCGGTCTGCCGTGGAGGAATGTAACGCATTACGATAACACCATCACAGTCATCCACGAGAATCACCATAACTTTAGACCGCTCCATTCGCACCATCAACAGAACAGGCTCTGCTAACGGTATACCACACCTTCCACATCGCTGGCAACGGGTTCTACACAAAGCTGGTGGCCACTTTGAAGGACAGTAACAGGTGCAAACCTGTAACTCTTTTTGTATCGGTTGTGTATAAGTAGTTGCCAATATTTTAAGTTCCAACCATCGTACATTCTCACTGTAAGTGTAAATAGCTTTCTCTGTGTCGGAACCCTTAAGAAACCGAAACTGTAACTTGGACAGTATATTACTTGCAGTCAGAAGCTTAAGGAGAAGCTTGAACACAGCCTTTCCAAATATTTTTGAAAAAGTCGGCAAAAGTGAAATTGGCCGATAGTTTGATGGTATCTCTTTATCCCCCTTCTTGTGAAGAGGCTTAACCACAGCATATTTTAGTCTGTCCGGAAATGTTATGCTGATAAGAGATTGATTACACAAATAACTTTAGACAGAACTCAACTATCATGAGCACTCTTTGATTAACTACATTGATATGTTAATGTACCCACTAGAATACTTACATTTTAAGGATTTTTTGATGAATGCAGACTAACCATGTAGTTTTCCTTACCGAGGACTTCTCCATTGCAATTATATATGTGCTGGAAATCATAAGATTCTCATCTATTTTTAACTTTCTAGCAATTAATAGAAAGCTCTTCATATTCAATATGATTACATTGCTCTGCCAAATACAGTGAGATAACACTTCATAAGAAAGTGAATTCATGCATGGACAATGACATTAAGAAGCTCTGTAAGCTAATTAATAGAAAAATACCTTCACTGTGAGACCATCATTCATCAGTTCGTTAGACTGAGATGATGTCATCACAGCTATAGAACATACAAAAATAAATAGTAGTGGTAGTTAAGAACACATTTTTACCTTCACAAATTAAAATTAGTTTAAACTTTGGAAGCTAAAAATAGTCTGTTTGTAGTGTTTTTGCTAAGTAATATTTCATATTATTCCATTTCGAAATGTCTTTAACCATGACATAGTCCTAATGTTACTTAATCATTGCCTTTCAATTACCCACAAAGAATCAATAACACTGATTGTTGCAGTGTACCTGATCTTAGAGTATTTCGATCAAAGTTATACGAACATTGCCAAAATGTAACCATCTCTTCAATATAAATTTAAGTTTGTGAAGTATGTTATAGTCTCAATGTTTCGTCTACAATGTGCGGGTCAAAATGATCTGGAAGTGTCAAAACACACGTGCGTCAGTGGCAGGTGGTAGGAGAGGCTTGTGGCCTGGAGTAGCGTTCTGCCCACCCTATCAGCAGCTGTGGACGCAGTTGGATCCTAGTCAGAGGTGAGTGAGTGTTTATTATTAACAAATAATGAAAGAAATAATGAACTGGGTCAATTGCATGTTGTATCATATGTTGTACTAGTTTTTTTATAGCCAATTTCTTTTTTATAATATTATGTGAGTGAATCTTTGGTTTTCCTTTATTTTACATTTTTAAACCCATCTGAATTGTTTCAGCTATGGCGAACAGCACACATTTCCTACCCAATGAAGAAATTCTACAAGAATTCAAAAGATTTACCAGTGCTAATTTTGATGACGTGGAACACTTTCCTGAAGAATTATCTAACACTGACGATAAAAATAATGTGACACAAAAAGACGTCAATGAACAAGGATGCCTTTGAAGTCCTTGCAGAAGACAACATTATATTGAAGCATCATTTTTTACTCCACAAGATTATTCAACCTTAACATCAGAAGCGTATGAGCAGAGCTGAAACTTGATGCTGGGGGAGCCACTGTGATGATTATTCCCTGGTCATGTTGGTCTGATGGGAAATGAAGCTGCTGACACTGCTGCCAAGGCTGCAGTCCTCTCGTACCTCGGCCCACTAGTTCTTCCATTTCCTCCAGTGATGAGTGTGTTGCTGTCTGTTAGCAGGTGGTGGCACTTCGGCATCACCACTGGTCTTCCCTTCATGGGGAAAAAGCTCCAGGGAATTAAACCTCTCCCAGTGGCTTGGATGATAACCTCTGAGCCCTCTCGCTGTGAGATCATTTAGTTAGGTTGCGTATCGGGCACTCTCTTTTTTAATGATCACCATTTGTTAAGTGGTGATCCCCCACCATGTTGTGTTCATTGCTGTCAACCTTTGAAGATTCACCATTTCATTATGGAATCCCCCCCTGTTGTATGTTTTCCATCTAAGTTATTGGCTGTTTTAGCAAACGAAGTTCGGTCTGTTGACTGCATGTTACTTTTTTATCTCTTGTAGCAATATGGCGAAGGACATTTAATCTTTAGTTCATGACCTCCATTGTCTCTTTCTCCAAGTCCCTATTTTTAGCTGTATTTCCTTCTGTCGATTGGGCTTAACATGTAACCGTTTTTAGCGCCTTTTTTGTTTTTGTGTTCTATGGTTCTGACATAGGCGCGTATGACAATAGTTGTTTTTGCACCCTAAAACAAAAGAAAACTTCATGTTGGGCAAAGAAGAAAACTATCTGTACTGATGTCACTCTTTTACCATCCAGAAAAGTCAGATCCCATCAAGGAACATCATTACCCGCTTACCTAGTGCCAAAGGAGATGCTCAGAACCTGGTAGGTGAGTTAAATTGTTATCCTTATTCATAAACCAAGCCATTAGTGTTCAGTTTGCTAATGGACAAATTGAACGCAGTGAAGCTTAATACAAGTCTGACCAGTGGTATATGGGAACCACAGGTGCCACTAAATTGAAATCATTGCTTGGCCTTCTGTTTTTTAATGGTGTTATGAGGAATTCAATCTAGTGTGTGCCAATTTTGTGATCATTTATGTTGAAAAACAGATTTGTGTTCCTAATTTGCTGCCTAAGATTTGACTCAAAAGCATCCCAAGCAGAATGAAAAAAGGAAAATGAAAAATGTGCAGCATTTCTGGAATTTCGGGAGTTGTTCAACCAAAATTGTTCTGTATATTATACTGCTGCAGAATATGTGACAATGAAATAATTCCCAGTCTCGGGGTTAAATGCCTCTTCAAGATGCACATTCCAGCAAAACCTGACATATACGGGATGAAAATTGTATCGATCTGTGATGAAAGAAGCGCCACCTTCTGTTTCGTATCCCATAAATAAGGAAAGGAACAATAACTTGACAAAGTTTGTTATCACCTACCCAATACGTTCTTCTGCTGAGACAACCTCTCCATCTTCCAAATTGAAGTGTCACTTGTGACAATTGGTTTTCATCTCTTAATCTCTAGAACTTTATGATGAGCTCTGTAAATGCAAGATCACCATGGTTGGTACACTGTGAAAAAAAAAGTATGAAATTCCTCCAGGACTCATTGCAACCAAAGGCGTATCATTGGGAACTTGTATGTTTTATTTAGCAGCTTGTAAGGATGTTAGTTTTGTACCACCAGAAAAGAAAGTGATTCTACTATCATTGATACACACTACTAGAACTGTGAACACAGACACCAAAAACATGATATCGTTAAAATTTACAACTGCACAGAAGGTGGAGTTCATGTTTTCAACAAGTTGTGTCATAGCTATCCAACAAAAAGAGTTGCTAGAAGATGGCCAGTGCACTATTTCTACAGGGTTACTGGATGCTGCAGAAATAAATGCCTTCATACTGCATCGGATAAATATTGCATGACACAAATTAGCCGATCCAGTTTTATGAATTCGTTGACATACACATTGCTTTACCCCTCATGAAACCTGTGGGTAACCAGTGAAAGGCATCCAGAAATGTACAAACTTAAATAAGAGGAGTTCTGGGGATTCCAGAGCCTGCTGAAACTGCCCCTCCCCCACCCATCGGAGCTGGAAAGAGATAATGTCAGTGCACAAACGAGAGAAAAACACACAATTCCTGTGAGTCATGTGGCTTGCCAGTTTGTAGTCTACATGATAAATTAATTGGCTATGCTTTCGGTTTGAACCAGAGTAAGTGTTCGAAGACTGAAGAATATATCACTTACCTAATCTAGTAGTACCTAGTCATTTACATATGTTGACATAGTTGTTAAGTAATGTTTGCTTTCTTCGTAATGTATTTTTGCTTATGTCTTTATGTTACACAGTTGTTACTTTTTTCTTTGTGATTCTGTGTATCATTTGTAAATTTACATTATTTATTTTGAATTTTATAAGATTGTATAATTTTAGACTAAGTTTTCACGTAGTTTTCAAAAATATTTCATAAGAGGTGGAAACTTTTTTTTTCCAAAAAGATTTTGGGTTTTCAACATTTTTTTTTTTTTTTTTTTTTTTTTTTTTTTTTTTTTTTTTTTTTTAGACTTCCATTTTATAGTATGTTTTTTGGCATTTATTTCTTAACAATTGGAACTTGTCTCTCCAAAACATTTAATAAAGTTGTATATTAAAAATGTGTACTTAATTGTTTCGTAAAATGTTGAAAACGACACATTACCTAAAAAACGAGTTGGGTTAAAAAGACGCAACATTGTCCTGGAGTTTCATGTTGTTGACTGAAGGTTAGAATGTTTTGATCATGCACTTTTTTGCATTGCCTCTGTTTCTCTCTGTACTCTATGTGATCAAAAGTATCCAGACACATCTAAAAATGTACTTTTTCATATCGGATGCATTGTGATGCCACCTACTGCCAGGTACTCCACATCAGTGACCTCAGCAGTCATTAGACATCATGAGAGAGCACAATGGGGCACTCTGCGTAACTCACTGACTTTGAAAGTGTTCAGATAATTGAGTATTACTTGTCATATGTCTGTACGCAAGATTTCCACACTCCTAAACTTCCCTAGGTCCACTGTTTCCGATGTAATAGTGAAGTGGAAATGTGAAGGGACTCGTACAACACAAATGTGTACAGGCTGACCTCATCTGTTGGCTGACAGAGACTGCCGACAGTTGAAGAGCGTCGTAATGTGTAATAGACAGACATGTATCCAGACCATCACACAGGAATTCCAAAATGCATCGGGATCCACTGCAAGTACTATGACAGTTAAGCGGCAGGTGAGAAAACTTGGACCCTCCCCCTGCGGGTCTGGGGGGTAAGAATAGGCCCGCGGTATTCCTGTCTGTCATAAGAGGCGACTAAAAGGAGTCTCCAGTGTTTCAGCTTTTCTGTGGTGGTCCCCTCTCAGGTTTGGCCTCCACCTTTTCCAAATTTCTGTTGATAGTGTGTGCTAGTTGGGGAAGGACACCTTACATGGTGTTTTTTGTTTGTCCCTCATGCACCAAGGTCTTGCATGCTACTTATGTCATGTACGGGGCTTTGCACCCAACATTTTACGGGTTGCCTACTTCTCGTCTCCTGCGCTGTCCCACCCTTTGTGCCCACGACAATTCTGGTCCATTTCAGCACCCAAAATCCAGTGCGGTAGCCAGTCCGTCCTGGTGGGGTTGTTATGTACTCTCTTGGTGGTAGCCCCCTGACAACACAGGGATCGCACTACTGATGCCAGAGGTGAGACCTCCCTGTGTATGCCAGGGAGTAGGTGCCCATCCTTTCTGAGGTACCAGGACTCCCAGGCCATATTGCCAGGTGGCCCTTGCTGATGCTGGGTGGTGCCCATGGGTAGAGCCGCTGGTCGAAGTGGGTGGCATCAAGGTGGTTGACCCACAATGAAATGGGTTAAATTGAATCACGCTGGTGGTTGCTCGGCCCCAGCAATCTCAGAGTGAGTAAGGAATGATTTCGATGTTGCGACCTATGATTCCCGATCGTTGCCCTCCCAGGCCACACCTTGGGAGGACTGTAGGGCGACCAGGTCTCGCGAGCCGTATTTGCCTCAGTACCTAGTTTGCAGCAGGACTGATGAAGCGATCTTTCGGGCAGCGAAGCCACAGTTTTTTGTCGGCCATCTAGAAGATAGGTTTGGGGAAGTAGCGGCGTTGTCCAAAATGCGCAGCGGGTCGATTTTGATCCAAACGGCCTCTCCAGCCCAGTCGTGGGCGTTGCTCACCTGTGACAAGCTGGGTGGCATCCCTGTCTCGATTATACCCCATTAAAGCCTTAACATGGTCCAGGATATTATTTTCCATCAAGACCTTCTTTTCCAGTCGGATGAGGAGCTACGCGCCAACTTAGAGCGATGGGTGTCCACTTCGTGCGGTGCGGTGCGTGCCTAGGGAACCCAAAGACAACAGGGTTGCTACCAGTGCCTTCATCTTGGTTTCTGAGGGTGGCTCTTTACCTGAAAAGGTCAAGGTGATGGTTTACCGTTGTGATGTGAAACGATACATCCCTCCTCCTGTGCGGTGCTTCAAGTGCTGGAAGTTTGGCCACACGTCATCTCGCTGTACCACCAGCGCCATATGCAGGGATTACACGCGGGCGCTCCTTGTGTGCCTCCTCCCACTTGGGTCAGTTGTGGGAAGCACCATTCCTCCTGCTCGCCTGACTGCCCTGTTCTCCATAAGGAGCTGCAAATAATGGAGATAAAAACCCTGGACGGGCTCATCTATCAAGATGCAAAGAGGAAATACAAATGACTTCATCCTGTTCCAATGACTACATCATATACTGTGACTGTGACTTCATTGCCCCTGTTGGCGACAGCTGTCCCTGCATTTGTTAAACCTCCAGTGGGCCCTCAGGGTAAGAAGGAAGAGTTTCAGGTTGCCTCTGTGCCACCTGTTACTACCAGCTCTGTGTCTGAGGATGATTTGCAGATTTTGGCGTCCCCCCGATGACCTCAATCTCCCCTGTGCCTCAGATGCAATTGTTCTCGATTCAGACTCTCCTGGGTGGCAGTAGATGACACAGTGGTGTAATCTGCCTCATCGGTCCCTTCACGACTTTTTCAGTCGCGGACAATCTCATTCTCCAGTGGAATTGCAGCGGTTTTTCCACCACCTTGCTGAGCTCCAACAATTTATCAGCCTTCACCCATTCTTCAGCATTGTTCTCGAGGAAACTTGGTGTCCAGTGATTTGAACCCTGCCCTCTGTGACTATCGTGGTTATTATGAGAATCGGGCAGCTTATGCGAGGATATCTGGTGGAGTCTGCATCTACGTCCGTAACTCTCTTTACAGTGAGTGTGTACCTCTTCAAACACCTTTAGAGGCTGTCGCTATTCGGGTGTGGACACCTCAGGCTGTTAGGGTTTGCAGTATCTATCTTCCACCGGATGGTGATGTCCCACAGCATGTATTGGCTGTGCTGATAGCCCAATTGCCACCACCTTTTCTGTTACTGGGCGACTTTAATGCCCATAACCCTTTGTGGCGTGGATTGGTGGCAACAGACAGAGGCACAGTTGTTGAACAAGTGTTGGCACAGCTCGACCTTTCTCTCTTAAATAACGGTGCCTCAACACATTTCAGTGTGACGTGTGGCATGCACTCAGCCATCAACCTTATGGTCTGCAGCTGTGGGCTTCTACCATTTGTCCAAAGGAGTGTGGATGACGACTTGTGCGGTAGTGACCACTTTCTGATCTTTCTGTCACTGCCACAGCGACGCTCTTTTGGGTACCTCCCTAGATGGGCCTTGAATAAGGCTGATTGGGACACGTTCGCCTCCATTGCCACTACTGAGCCTCTTTCTCATGATGCCATTGATGTAGTGGTTCACGCAACAACCACCGGTATCGGACGGTCTCTTCTCTCTGGGCTTGGGCTTTTCCCTCTCCCACCTCTTTTCTGGGCCCATCTACTTATACCCCCGTGGTGTGTGCCCTGCCCATGCCTTCAGCTGGATTTGGACAAGGCCTGAAAGGCTCAGTCCCTCCTGCGGCCCTTTGCCGACGCTTTCTTTCCATCCTTGCTGCGTTTCACGACTCTGACATAGTGTATATCAACGGTCCGATGGTTGTTGGTCGAGTTGGTTATGCTTTCTCTTGGGGATCAATCTGAACAATGCTCCTTGCTGGATGGCTGTAGTGGTTTCACTGCAGAACTGGTAGCCATCTCTCGTGCCCGAGAGTATATCTGCTACTGCTCACGTGAGTCCTTCGTCATCTGTAGTGACTCCCTGAGCGGTTTACAGGCTATCGACCGATGTTTGCCTCGCTCTAATCTGGTGATGGCTATCCAGTAGTCCATCCATACTCTTGCCCACTGTGGCCACTCCGAGGTTTTTGATCTCCAGCCAATATTGCAGCAGAAAGTCCTTGGTACCTGGGGTGAAGAATGGTGCACCCTGCCGTCACCCAACAAACTTTGGGTTCTCAAGGAGACTACAAGTGTGTGGCACTCCTCCACATAAGCCTTTCACAAGGACTCAGTTGCTCTCTGCCAGCTATGCATTGGCCACACCTGGCTGACGCACGGTCATTTATTGTGCTGCGAGAACCCACCTCTGTGTTGCTGGATCAGCGTTGACAGTGGTCGACATCTTGTTGGACTGTCCGCTTTTCACTGTGCTCAGGCAGACGTTTGCGCTGCGTGATACACTCCCTGCACTTTTAATGGATTACGCTGCAATGGCAGGCTTAGTTTTGAGTTTTATTTGAGCAGGGGACTTTTGTCGCTCAATCTAAGGGTTTGTCTCTTTTTGTGTGTTGCGTCTGACCTTTGGCCTACGGTTTTAGATTGGGTTTTTTAGTGCGAATCGTGGTGGTTGGCTTTTTCTTTTTTTGTTTCCATGGTCAGCAAAGCACTGTAATGCTCTGTGTGCTTTTATTTCCTTTTTTCTGGTCTTTGTCTGTGTCTTCCTTGTTCTGTATCGCCCCTTGTCCTCTCCGTTGCTTGTTTTTATTCCTTGTGGACATTTCATGGAAGTGGAAAAAGGGACCGATGACCTTTGCAGTCTCGTCCCTTCAACCCCACAAACCGACCAACCAGAAAACTTGGATTTAATTGTCAAGCAGTTGCTCGTAAGCCACACATCACACCAGTAAATGTCCTATAACGCCTAGCTTGCTGTAAGAAGTGTAAACATTGGACGATTATACAGTTTAAAAGCGTTGTGTGGAGTGACGAATCATGGTACACTATATGGTGATCCAATGGCAGGGTATGGGTATGGCGAATACCCAGTGAACATCTACCAACGTGTGTGATGCCAACAGTAAAATTCGGAGGTGTTGGTGTTAGGGTGTGGTCATGTTTTTCATGGAGGGGGGGCTTGCACCCCTTGTTGTTCTGCATGGCATTATCAAAGCATAGGCCTACATTGATGTTTTAAGCACCTTCTTGCTTCCCACTGTTTAAGAGCAATTCAGGGATAGCGATTGCATCTTTCAACACCATCGAGAGCCTGTTCCTAATGCACAACCTGTGGCGGAGTGTTTACACGACAATAACATCCGTGTAATGGACTGGCCTGCACAGTCCTGACCTGAATCCTATAGAACACCTTTGAGATGTTTTGGAACGCCGAATTTGTGCCAGGCCTCACCGAGTGACATTGATACCTCTCCTCAGTGCCGCACTCCATGAAGAATGGGCTGCCATTCCTCAAGAAACCTTCCAGCACCTGATTGAACGTATGCCTGTGAGACTGGAAGCTGTCATCAAGGCTAATGGTGAGCCAATGCCTATTGAATTCCAGCTTGACTGATGAAGGGCAGATGAAATTGTAAATCATTTTCAGCCAGGTGTCGGATACTTTGGGCACATAGTGTAGGTTGACTAGCTGCAATGGGGCTGCTAAATCAGTTGCACCTCTAGTTTAACTGTCAATTCCTCATTTAAACAGGATTACTATTCATCATGTAATAATGGTCATTGGACATGAAGTAATTAGCCGTTCCTGTTACATATTGATTGTTGCCATAACTTCATCCAGAAGTCATCATGCATGCACTACATCTCGGGCAGTCCTTTGGAAATAGGTTCTAACAGACAGATAAGAGAAGGGTTTCCACAGTGGAAACTACCGAATATGGAAAGAAGGACCATAGGCATGGTAAGAAGAAAGAAAGACTAGGAATGTCAAAACTGAAGAAAGAAAAATAGTAGATCCGAAAGAGAGATACTCATCTCATCCATCACCCCTCAGGTCCCTCCCTGGGAGGTACTTGACCAGTGAGCTGTAGGACGAAGGTGTTTGCCAATCCTACAGAATGGTCACCACCATATTCACCTCCACAAGCCTCAAAAAATATATCTAACACCCTACTATTGACAGCTTACAGAAAGCATAGCAACACAAACAGTAACCCCCTCCTATTAGCTGAACTTCTGAGAAAATTCTGGCTTAGGAACAATAAGTCTTACTTGCTCTACATTGGATTCAAAAGAGATGAGATAAGCAGGTAGCTAACCTTACTCTAAGTTAAACTAACAGCCCCTAAAAAATATATCTGAACTCGGCCATGCATCAAAAATGATGTATATTATCGTACTACAAAAACTCTTCACGGACAGGGTTACTTCTAACCATGAGAAAAGTGTACGAAACTGCACAGAACATCTTAAGGTACAGTTGCAAAATAGATATACATCTCAAGTCATATGTATCCATTTGCTTCTAGTAGGAGATTAGAATATTGTGAGAAATCAAACAGTGGAAACTACAGGTAAGAATATCAACAGTGTAGGAAAAGATAGATTGCTACTTACCATACAGATAACATGCTAAGTTCCAGATAGGCACAATTGAAAGACACTTACGCATAAGCTTTCAGCCACAGCCTTCACCGGAAAAAGAGAAACACACAGTATTCATTAACACAAGCAAGCACCTCATATACACGATCGCCGACTCCAGCAACTCAGGCCAGAATGCAATTATCACATGGGTTGGTAGAAGAAATGTGGAGGGGATGGGGAAGGGGAATGGGAGCAGATAGCAGTGTATGGGTGGAGGAAGAGAGGGGCACTGTCTAGCAGAGTGTGCAGGGACTGGAATGGCAACAGTTGCTGTGTCAGGAGGTTGTAGAGCAGGGAGTTAGGGAAAACAGAGTGAAAAAGGAGAGGAACAGGGAAAGAGTAACGGGTGCATTGCCAGAGGGTGGCAAACAAAGAATGTGGGATATGAGAATGGGGTGGTAGAACACAGGGATGGGAACTGTTGGGTGGAGGGTGTGGGGACAGTATGTTACTGTAGATTGAGGCCGGGATAATTACATGGGTGGAGAATGTGTTATAAGGATAGGAGAATGTGTTGTAAGGAACACTCCCATCTGCACAGTTCAGTAAGGTTGGTGGTGGAGGGAGTGATCAGGTGGCTCGAGTATTGAAGCAGTCATTTAAATCAAGGATGTTATGTTCAGCTGCATGTTGTGCCACAGGGTTGTCTCCTTTGCTCTAGGTTGCCCATCTTTCTCCGCTCCTCTCCTTTTTCACATGATTTTCCCCATCTCCCTGCCCCACAACCTCCACATGCTGTACCTGTTGTCATTCTAATTCCTGCAAACTACACCAGACAATGCTCCTCTCTTCTCTCACCTGTACACTGCCCCCTCCAAATTGCTCATTTCATCCCACGTGATAGTTGCTTTCTGGCGCAAGCTGCCAGAGTTGGTCATGTGTGCGTGAGGTGTGCTTGCTTGCGTGAGATAATGTTGTGCATTTCTCTCTTTCCACCAGAGACTGTGGACGAAAGCTTATGTGTAACTGTCTTTTAATTGTGCCTGTCTGCGACATAGTGCATTATCTTTATGGTAAGTAGCAATCCACCTCTTCCTTTGTTGTTAATACACTGTATCGTCAAAGAAACTGGTATAGGCATGCGTATTCAAATACAGAGATGCAGTCAGCAATGCCTATGTGAGACACCAAGTGTTTGGTGCATTTGTTAGTTTGGTTACTGCTGCTACAGTATCACGTTATCAAGATTTAAGTGAGTTTGAATATGGTGTTATAGTCAGCACATGAGTGATGAGACACAGCAACTCCGAGGTAGCGGTGAAGTGGGGATTTTCCAGTATGACTGTTTCACAAGTGTACTGTGAATATCAATGTGTTTTATCAAACATCTAATCTCCAACATCACTGCGGCCAGAAAAAGATCCTGCAAGAACGGGAACAACAATAATGGAAGAGAATCGTTCAACTTGAAAAAGTGCAATCCTTCTGCAAAGTGCTGCAAATTACAATGCTGGGCCATCAAAAAGTGTCTGCATGTGAACAGTCCAATGAAACATCATCGATAAGGGCTTTCGGAGCTGAAGGCCCATTCGTGTACCTGGGATGAGTGTATAACACAGAGCTTTACACCTTGCCTGGGTCCATCAACACCAACATTGGACTGTTGATGACTGGAATTATGTTGCCTGGTCAAACAAGTCTCATTTCAAATTGTATCGAGCTGATGGACGTGTTTGGGTATGGAGACAACCTCGTGAATCCATGGACCCTGCGTGTCAGCAGAGGAATGTTTTAGCCGGTGGAGGCTTTGTAGTGATGTGGGGCATCTGCATTTGGAGTGATATGGGACCCCTGATATGTCTAGATACGTCCATGTCTATTGTGCATTCCAATGGACTTACACAATTCCAGCAGGACAATACGATACCCCACATGTCTATAATTGCTACAGAGCAGCTCCAGGAACACACTTCTGAATTTAAACACTTCAGCTGGCCATCGAACTCCCACACATGAACATTATTGAGCATTTATAGGATGCCTTGGAACTTACTGTTCATAAGAAATCTCCACCCCCTCATACTCTTGCAGACTTATGGACAGTCCCGCAGGATTCATGGTGTCAGTTCTCTCCAGCACTACTTCAGACATTAGTCGAGCCCATGCCACCTCCTGTTGCTGCACTTATGTGTGGTCGCGTGGGGCCTACACAGTATTAGGCAGGTGTACCAGTTTCTTTGGCTCTTCAGTATATTATGAGAAAGATAGATTGCTACTCACCACGTAGGAGGCATTACGTCGCAGACAGGTACTGTGCAAAGACTGCTAAACATTTATGCTTTCAGATAGAAACATACTTCTTCAGAAATATAAAATGCACACACATTCACACAAGCATAAAACACACACACACACACACACACACACACACATACACACACATGGCCTCTGTCTCCAGCAAACTTGAGTTGATCCACAGCAGCCGGGGACAGTGGCGATGTGTTCGGGAGTAGTGCTTGCTTGCTTGCTTTTGTGTGTGTGTGTGTGTGTGTGTGTGTGTGTGTGTGTGTGTGTCTTCACACTTCTGAAGAAGGACTTTTTGTATGAAAGTTTAAATGGTCTGCAATCTTTTTGTATGAAAGTTTAAATGGTCTGCAATCTTTTCATTGTGGCTGTATGTGACTCGACGCCTCCCACAAATGCCCCTTAAAATTGCCTCAGTGTGCTGCAGCGTATCATCAAATGTATTTTCGTTTGATTGTCTATCTCTCAAATGAAGATGGCAAATGTGCCGTGTAGCTTGAAGATAAATAATGTTGAGCACATACTCAAGTGCGAAACTACATCTCGTTACAGAAAGTATCTGTGTTGTGGGTGACATGTTGTCTTTTCATTCTGAACAAACAATTTGGATTATTTAAAGTGTGTTCTGTTTTATAACAGTTTTGAGTTGTATTTATAGACACATTTGGCCGACAGTACGTGGCTTCCTTTAAGAAGCATTCAGGCATCTGCAGGTGAACACAGGTTATATGGGTGTTGGTATGATTGTGTGGGTAGGATTGTTTTTATGCGGGAAGGTGCTCCTCTTCACATTGCACAGCCAGTCAAGTGACTGCTGCAGAGGCATTGCAGAAATGCTAGAAATATCAACTGTCATTTCCCAAAAGCTTGACTGTCGACATCACCTGATCTTAATCTTGTGACTTCTGGTAGTGAGGTTATCTCAATGACGTATTCAGTGCTCCAGTTACAACATAGCTGAATTGAAGGCACATGCTGCGCAACACATTCTGAATGTGAGTTCCGAGAAGCTTCGATCTGTTTTGGAACGTGCTGTTTCTCAGTTTCATCTTGTGGCAGAAAATGGTGGACAGCAAATTGAACATGTTTGCACCAGTCTAACAACACTTAGAAACCAATGTCATTGTGCTTTTTATGCAGTTTTTTTGGCAGAGGAAAACTGATTTTTGCCATCTTATTTACAGCCTTGCCATGGTGGGTAGGCTTACCTAATAAACATTGTGACAACTGTTGACTGCCAAACGTGTGCAGTTACACACATTGAACAGAACAGATAGTGTAATATGCAACTCAAACCATAGCCATAATATTACATTTCATCCATCATCTGTAGTTGGCCCCATTTACTTTGACGACTACAGGACCATCCTGTTCCATGACTTAATCTCTGCGTCATTAATGTGCTGTTCAGATATGATGTCATACTGGGCAGTGGTTCTCTTTTACAGCATTTTGAAACACACTCTCTAAAAATGTAGGACCACAGAGTTCACTATTTTAATGTATGAATTACGTTTGTTATTTTAAGGGCAGTTTGTTTGCCCTCTACGTAAAATTACAGGGGGGGGGGGGGGGGGGTCAGTTGTTACCTGTGTTGATTATGGAAATATACAGGGAGTTTCCTGAGTAAGATAAATCACAGTAAATATGATAATGCTGTCGCCACACCACTCTCCATTTTGTCTTACTTATATGTACAGCGATAGGAAATAATTGCAACATGAGAAGCCACGAAACTGCTTCGCTGTCAGTGAAAGAGTAGCTAGCATTTCATCATCGAAATAATACAAATAGAATTGCAAAATGTAAATTTAAAGATTATTGTGTGTAAGAAGTAGAGACCATGATAAGGAAGTCTAAATAGCCAGAAGTATAATGGACACCTAAGTGCCTTGTCAGCATCACTCTACATTATTCAGACAAGACATGAACCCTCCGAGGTCAGCAGCAGTCCTGTGTGTTGGTAGCTTGGAAAAGAGCACCCCAGATGGTATCCTGAATATCCCTAACAGATGCTCAATTTTCACTTAGGTTAATTATAGACTTGAGGCAATTGACCTTCCATCTGAAATTAACCTTTTCACCTTCTTTTAACAGTATTTAAGTATTTATAATTAGTCTTTAACTTAATATAAAATTTACACGTGAATGCATAGCTGAGCATAAATCTGTCCTTTTTGTAGGTAGGTAGTTTACAAAACGTTAACACAATGTTGCTTGTACTTAATTCTGTGAAAATATCAGTACATAATCTTTAATCTTAGTAAATGTCAGAAATATCAGAGAAATTGATTGCAAATTGATGACAACCAAAATCAAACTACTGAAGTTGAAATTGTCAGCAGAGTCATGTTACATGTGGGTTCCACCAGTTTAATTTAAATGTGCGAAAATACAACTCTTGTGTTATTCTTACAATAGTAGAGTCTGATTTAGATCTTTGATTATTGATTTGTAAATTTTCTTTACGTGAATCTGTTTTACTTTTTCAAGAATGGCATTAGTTGCTTGTATTTCAGCCTTCAATTCTAATCTTTGACCATTTAAATTAGTATTTAACTGTTTTAGATCTGCTTTCAGCCTTATTTGCGAATAACTTAGTACTGAATTTGTAACCTTGTTACTTGAAAAACTCCTTTTAAATTTGCTATTAATTTTTCACCCAAATTCTTAAACAAATCTTGTAAGTGCACATCCATACCTCTCATCACTGCAAGTGAACAGTGACAACAAGATTAGGTTTTCCACTAATGTTTTCTTGTAAAGAGTTCTCACACACTGACAAGGTTAATTCTCTTAAACAATATTCGACACACCAGTGCCCTGTAACTACTTACACAGCACACCACCACCACCACCACCACCACAACAACAACAACAACAACAACAACAACAAGCTGGAATCTGTGCTGGGCAAATTGCATTTCTGTGAGTTGATCCATGACTGGTACTGCCATTTCTCGGTGCCGTGGCGTAGATGTGGGACTGAGGAAACAATTGTAGTCCTCATTGTCGATCACGGCCACCACCGATTCGTCAACTTCACTTAGTTCTTCTGTAAAGTAATTATTGTTGATGAATTTATAACAACTCCTGAACAAATATGTCCATATCCATACTTTTTAACTGCATTGTTGGTGATAGATTGTGCAATGCAGTGTAATTTTTGCTGTTGACTCCATTACCAAGCACAACAGTGCTATTAGTATTACATTCTTATTTCAAAAATTATTAATTCCTTCTTGATGTTCTTTATTATTTTTATTCATATTTCATTGACTTTTCAGCAAAGGAATATTCTGGGTCCTTTCACTGGGTCACCAGAATGGATTGATGTCAAACTTCCTGGCAGATTAAAACTGTGTGCAGTACTGAGACTCGAACTCCAGACCTTTGCCTTTCCCAGGCAAGTGCTCTCAGCACGACCCACAGTCTGTCATCGCAGCTTCAATTCTGCCACTAGCTCGTCTCCCGTCTTCCAAACTTCACAGAAGCTCTTCTACAAACCTTGTAGAACTAACGCACCTGGAAGAAATGATACTGTGGAGACATGGCTTAGCCACAGCCTGGAGGATGTTTCCAGAATGAGATTTTTCACTCTACAGCGGAGTGTACACTGATGTGAAACTTCCTGGCAAATTAAAAGTGTGTGCCGGACCGAGACTCGAACTCAGGAGCTTTGCCTTTCACGGGCAAGAGCTCTAGCTCTGAGCTACCCAAGCACGGCTCACGACCCATCCTCACAACTTCAATTCTTTCAGCACCTCATCTCCTACCTTACAAACTTCCAGGGCTGGTAGTTCTGCAAGGATCGCAAAAGAGCTTCTGTGAAGTTTGGAAGGCAAACGATGAGGTACTGGCAGAATGGAAGCTATGAAGATGGGTCACGAGTCATGCTTGGGTAGCTCAGATGGTAGAGCACTTGTCCGTGAAAGGCAGAGGTCCCGAGTTCGAGTCTCAGTATGGCACACAGTTTTAACCAGCAGGAAGTTTCATAACGGCGCACACTATGCTACAGAGTGAAAAACTTCATTCTGAGTTGGTGTTGTAATGCACGTAACTTAGAACTTCTATGTGGTGCAGCTTAATTTGAATTTAACAATTTCTTGTAGGTTGAATGTCAAATTAAATGTTCTTCAGCATGGTTGCCAGAATGGAGTGTTTCCTAATGTGAATATATTGTTTTTAGATTATGATTGCCATTCCTTTTCAATCCCGAAGTGCTTCTTGAGTTAATATTCAGACTAACTATGTTCTTATTGAATACTTCTCTGTTGCAGTTGTATCTCTGCTGGAAATCTTGAGAATCTTACCCATTTTGAATTTTATATCAGTTAATCTTATTATATTGCTCTGTCAAATACAATGAGATAACACTTCATAAGAATGTGAATTTGTACAGGAACAATGGCATTAAATACCCTCTGTACAGCACTGATATATCCAACTTCTTTTTTTTTTTTCTTTCAGTAACATGAGTTTGTCATAGAAGCGCTGTTGTGTGGCACACCTCACGTCTCCAACCCAGGTCAGCTGCAGCACAGAATCAACCACTAAACTCATAAGTGCCATGAAGTGTATCAAAGCTGCTGACTTCATGCCGCCTTGCAGGATATGGCAACCATTCATACCCATATACACGTACTGCCAGCCATGAACTTCCAAAGGCTACGCTATTCTAGACTTATATTAAAAAAAGCGATACTTTTACTGCGTTGATCAGCGATTTGGTAGATTTTGTGCAACACTTCATACCCAAGTGATATGTTATGTTACACTATCCAGAAGAAATTTAACAAACACAGACTATCCAACAATGTGTATAGCAATACAAGAATTACAATGTTTAGACCATCTTCTTGCATCACATATGTGGCAAAAATAGATTAAACACAGAACGAGCATGCAGAAGTGTTTGTACACTAGTCACATCGAACACCTTCAATAAGTAGACTGCAAATTTAGACAAGTGCTATTCAAAACTCCCATTGGCTATTCAAAACACCCATGATCAACTATATATCCGTCCCAGTACAGTGATATCCAGCGTTTTTCTTTGGACACTAAGTCTCATCGGAATTCCAGGTTACGAGCTGATTGAGAAGCTCACCAACAAAGCAGTGGGGTTGATAACACTGGAACCAGGTATTCCAAATGCTGACTTAAGAACATACAATAGATGCTAGGTCTTGAAGAAATGGCAAGGTAGTATATAATTCAGTGGAGTACAGACTATCAAACACACCACCAAGGTCTGGCAGACTTCACAGCGAAAGTCAAGAAGTGAAGGTATTGCCGTAGGTCATCTCAGAATTGGGCATCATCCTGTAATTTCTACTATGACAAGGACAGCCCCTGCAGTGTGTCTGTGAAGCAGCATTAATGGTTTGCCACATCTTGAATATTGTACAGCTACTCAAGACCTGTAACGTGAAAACAGACGTAGGACACCACCTATCATAGGTTCTAATGTATGACAAAACAGCTATAAACCATGAGCTACACTACCTATGAAGGATTGGCTATTGTAATAAGATTTCAAGTCAACACAGTCATGTTGGCTGAGGAGTGGGAGGGGGCCTTCTTGCCTTCAACATGACTCCGAGGTGCCACCCAGTTCCTCCTACACTACTGGAACTCGACATGGACAACAAAATACCTCTATTACTAAACATAGTATACTGACTACGTATACTAGGCTACCAATTAACTTTTTATATAATAATCTTGGTTGTATTTTAACAGTTGAATTTTAGTAGCCTAATTACCCAGTCATGTATGTAGTGCAAATCAGATAAGTTTGTTGTGATTATTAAAAAAGAGGCTTGTAACTACACCTTTGGACACCATGAGAGGCTTGAGGAACTAATAACCACATAGTTGAGTCCCTTTACATTTCTAGTCTTCATTACATCGTGTCCACTTCAGATAAATTTCCGTTCAAATGAAACCCCACAACACAACATGTTTTAAAAAAGTGCAAAAACAACACTGTTTCACAGATCAGGTTTATTATTCATATGCATATATAAACATTTATTGATATCATTACCACCTCTGTGGCAGGCCATTAAATCTTTTTGTGATTAGTGCTACAATTTTGAACTCTTTCGACAAATTGACACTTTCCACCACACCACACAGAGAGTCTCTCTCTCTCTCTCTCTCTCTCTCTCTCTCTCTCTCTCTCTCTCTCTCTCTCTCTCTCTCTCTCCCCCCTCCCCTATCTCCCTCTGATGTCATGAAAGAGAACACAGAAATAGGAATACAGAAACATCTCCCAATAAAAGTAACTCTGTTTCTGTCCTGTCCCATACATGTAAGACACCATCTTGTGAATGCTTTTCCACTACCTTCATCCCATTGTCACCTAGCCATATGCTTGTACACCAATACATCTCCCATTCATGTGGTGGCAGTATCATTGGAAGGCATTACTACCAGTATACTACTAACTCCAAACATATGAGGCCTTTATCTTCAAGAATACATTGAATTATATCCTTATACTTGAAGAGAATGGAGGAAGCTGCATCACCCTGACTACCCCCAAGACCTTCCATCTCATACAGTCTTAAATGACCCTCGATATCACGCACTCCACTGCGACATAATGGAAGGTGCAAGAAGTTTGACTTTAAAGAAGGGTGGTGCAAGGGATGAAATGCGGCAACAATAAAACCTCAAGGTGTTGAAGATGATCTGCCCGTGTACCAGGATTTGATCTGAAGAGAAGTGAGTGGACGCCATTGAACAGGATAAGAACTGGTCAGTCCAGGTGCAGTGTTCTGATGCACAAGTGGGGACTCACTCTCCAGCCTGTGACTGTGCAGCACAAGAACAGACCATTCAGTGTATTGCCAGCGACTGCCCTCTGAGAAAGTACCCAGGGCATTTCAGTGATTTTATTAATGCTGCTTATCTGCTATCAGTTGGCTTCATTCAGCAGATGCTGAACTCTGATTAAATGTATTTGTTTTAATTAACAGTCCTAATTTTATAGTTCAAATGTCCTCCATTTACTATTCTTGAATTATTAACTTTAATAATTCAAACATATTATCCCTGTGCCTAAAACCTTAAATGTATAATTGTAAACTGTATGTATTTCAATATGTTTTGTTACGCATGTCAATCACATCGCGCGCTAGCAGCCCATGTCTGGTGTTTCAAGCGTCAACTTCGCGTCTTAATATCTCGGGATGTAATGGGAATATTGCGATTTCAATCAACGCCATTGTGTATGTGCTTTGTCATGCTATGGATTTCTGAAGAAAAAATATAGGATGTCCATTTAAAAAAACATAAATTTGTGTTAAAAAACACATATGCTTTTGTTTTAGAATGTTTCCAAATATGTACATTCATGGGCCCCAGCCCTACATTGATACCGGTGAAAGTCGTTTTCCAATAGCTGTTATTGTTCCAGAGATATTTTGGGTGGACAAGATAGCTGAAACGCCCTGTATAGGGAAACATTCCACGTGGGAAAAATATATCTAAAAACAAAGATGATGTAACTTACCAAACGAAAGCATTGTCATGTTGATAAACACACAAACATACAAACAAAATTCAAGCTTTCGCAACCTTAGGGGGAAAAAAGGACAGGTATACACTCGCGCGCCCACCCACACACACACATACACACACACACACACACATACACACACACACACACACACACAAGCAGACATTTGTAAAGGCAAAGAGTTTGGGCAGAGATGTCAGTCGAGGCGGAAGTACAGAGGCAAAGATGTTGTTGAATGACAGGTGAGGTATGAGCGGCGGCAACTTGAAATTAGTGGAGGTTGGGGCCTGGTGGGTAACGGGAAGAGAGGATATACTGAAGGGCAAGTTCCCATCTCCGGAGTTCTGACAGGTTGGTGTTAGTGGAAAGTATCCAGATAACCTGGATGTGTAACACTGTGCCAAGATGTGCTGGCCGTGCACCAAGGCATGTTTAGCCACAGGGTGATCCTCATTACCAACAAACACTGTCTGCCTGTGTCCATTCATGCGAATGGACAGTTTGTTGCTGGTCATTCCCACATAGAAAGCTTCACAGTGTAGGCATGTCAGTTGGTAAATCACCGTCTAGGTTATATGGATACTTCCCACTAACACCAACCTGTCAGAACTTCGGGGATGGGAACTTGCCCTTCAGTATATCCTCTCTTGCCGTTACCCACCAGGCCTCAACCTCCTCTAATTTCAAGTTGCCACTGCTCATACCTCACCTGTCATTCAACAACATCTTTGCCTCTGTACTTCCGCCTCGACTGACATCTCTGCCCAAACTCTTTGCCTTTACAAATGTCTGCTTGTGTGTGTGTGTGCGCGCGCGCACGCGCGTATTCCTGCACGTGTGCGCACGTTCCTGTCCTTTTTCCCCCTAAGGTAAGTCTTTCCGCTCCCAGGATTGGAATGACTCCTTACCCTCTCCCTTAAAACCCACATCCTTTTGTCTTTCCCTCTCCTTCCCTCTTTCCTGGTGAGGCAACAGTTTGTTGCGAAAGCTTGAATTTCATGTGTATGTTTGTGTTTGTTTGTGTGTCTATCGACCTGCCAGCACTTTCGTTCGGTAAGTCACATCATCTGTGTTTTTTTATATATATAATGCGTATATAGCAATGAAAAATAGTTATTTCTCCAGACAAACTAATAAGTTACGTTCGTGATTCAGATTCATTGAAGACATCATCTTGACTCCTATGGCTGAATATCCATCCACTGCCCCTCCAGAACTTTTAACATCTGATTGTATCGGTCTCCATTTCTCATGGGTCTGTAAGAAGCTTTGATCATGTGTAGCCCACCAGTCACCAATAGCATGTCAACTTTCACAATTGCCATCCCAGTTCGTACAAAAAAATGCTATCCTTAGATGGGTAACGGGAAGAGAGGATATACTGAAGGGCAAGTTCCCATCTCCGGAGTTCTGACAGGTTGGTGTTAGTGGAAAGTATCCAGATAACCTGGATGTGTAACACTGTGCCAAGATGTGCTGGCCGTGCACCAAGGCATGTTTAGCCACAGGGTGATCCTCATTACCAACAAACACTGTCTGCCTGTGTCCATTCATGCGAATGGACAGTTTGTTGCTGGTCATTCCCACATAGAAAGCTTCACAGTGTAGGCATGTCAGTTGGTAAATCACCGTCTAGGTTATATGGATACTTCCCACTAACACCAACCTGTCAGAACTTCGGGGATGGGAACTTGCCCTTCAGTATATCCTCTCTTGCCGTTACCCACCAGGCCTCAACCTCCTCTAATTTCAAGTTGCCACTGCTCATACCTCACCTGTCATTCAACAACATCTTTGCCTCTGTACTTCCGCCTCGACTGACATCTCTGCCCAAACTCTTTGCCTTTACAAATGTCTGCTTGTGTGTGTGTGTGCGCGCGCGCACGCGCGTATTCCTGCACGTGTGCGCACGTTCCTGTCCTTTTTCCCCCTAAGGTAAGTCTTTCCGCTCCCAGGATTGGAATGACTCCTTACCCTCTCCCTTAAAACCCACATCCTTTTGTCTTTCCCTCTCCTTCCCTCTTTCCTGGTGAGGCAACAGTTTGTTGCGAAAGCTTGAATTTCATGTGTATGTTTGTGTTTGTTTGTGTGTCTATCGACCTGCCAGCACTTTCGTTCGGTAAGTCACATCATCTGTGTTTTTTTATATATTGTTGTTGTTGTGGTCTTCAGTCCTGAGACTGGTTTGATGCAGCTCTCCATGCTACTCTATCCTGTGCAAGCTTTTTCATCTCCCAGTACCTACTGCAACCTACATCCTTCTGAATCTGCTTAGTGTATTCATCTCTTGGTCTCCCTCTACGATTTTTACCCTCCACGCTGCCCTCCAATACTAAATTGGTAATCCCTTGATGCCTCAGAACATGTCCTACCAACCGATCCCTTCTTCTGGTCAAGTTGTGCCACAAACTTCTCTTCTCCCCAATCCTATTCAATACTTCCTCATTAGTTATGTGATCTACCCATCTAATCTTCAGCATTCTTCTGTAGCACCACATTTCGAAAGCTTCTATTCTCTTCTTGTCCAAACTATTAATTGTCCATGTTTCACTTCCATACATGGCTACACTCCATACGAATACTTTCAGAAATGACTTCCTGACACTTAAATCAATACTGGATGTTAACAAATTTCTCTTCTTCAGAAACGCTTTCCTTGCCATTGCCAGCTTACATTTTATGTCCTCTCTACTTCGACCATCATCAGTTATTTTGCTCCCCAAATAGCAAAACTCCTTTACTACTTTAAGTGCCTCATTTCCTAATCTAATTCCCTCAGCATCACCCGACTTAATTAGACTACATTCCATTATCCTTGTTTTGCTTTTGTTGATGTTCATCTTATATCCTCCTTTCAAGACACTGTCCAGTCCATTCAACAGCTCTTCCAAGTCCTTTGCTGTCTCTGACAGAATTACAATGTCATCGGCGAACCTCAAAGTTTTTATTTCTTCTCCATGAATTTTAATACCTACTCCGAATTTTTCTTTTGTTTCCTTTACTGCTTGCTCAATATACAGATTGAACAACATCGGGGAGAGGCTACAACCCTGTCTTACTCCCTTCCCAACCACTGCTTCCCTTTCATGTCCCTCGACTCTTATAACTGCCATCTGCTTTCTGTACAAATTGTAAATAGCCTTTCGCTCCCTGTATTTTACCCCTGCCACCTTTAGAATTTGAAAGAGAGTATTCCAGTCAACGTTGTCAAAAGCTTTCTCTAAGTCTACAAATGCTAGAAACGTAGGTTTTCCTTTCCTTAATCTTTCTTCTAAGATAAGTCGTAAGGTCAGTATTGCCTCACGTGTTCCAGTGTTTCTACGGAATCCAAACTGATCTTCCCCGAGGTTGGCTTCTACTAGTTTTTCCATTCGTCTGTAAAGAATTCGTGTTAGTATTTTGCAGCTGTGACTTATTAAGCTTATAGTTCGGTAATTTTCACATCTTTCAACTCCTGCTTTCTTTGGGATTGGAATTATTATATTCTTCTTGAAGTCTGAGGGTATTTCGCCTGTTTCATACATCTTGCTCACCAGATGGTAGAGTTTTGTCAGGACTGGCTCTCCCACGGCCGTCAGTAGTTCCAATGGAATATTGTCTACTCCGGGGGCCTTGTTTCGACTCAGGTCTTTCAGTGCTCTGTCAAACTCTTCACGCAGTATCATATCTCCCATTTCATCTTCATCTACATCTTCTTCCATTTCCATAATATTGTCCTCAAGTACATTGCCCTTGTATAGACCCTCTATATACTCCTTCCACCTTTCTGCTTTCCCTTCTTTGCTTAGAACTGGGTTTCCATCTGAGCTCTTGATATTCATACAAGTCGTTCTCTTATCTCCAAAAGTCTCTTTAATTTTCCTGTAGGCGGTATCTATCTTACCCCTAGTGAGATAGGCCTCTACATCCTTACATTTGTCCTCTAGCCATCCCTGCTTAGCCATTTTGCACTTCCTGTCGATCTCATTTTTGAGACGTTTGTGTTCCCTTTTGCCTGTTTCACTTACTGCATTTTTATATTTTCTCCTTTCATCAATTAAATTTAATATTTCTTCTGTTACCCAAGGATTTCTACTAGCCCTCGTCTTTTTACCTACTTGATCCTCTGCTGCCTTCACTACTTCATCCCTCAAAGCTACCCATTCTTCTTCTACTGTATTTATTTCCCCCATTCCTGTCAATTGCTCCCTTATGCTCTCCCTGAATCTCTGTACAACCTCTGGTTCTTTTAGTTTATCCAGGTCCCATCTCCTTAAATTCCCACCTTTTTGCAGTTTCTTCAGTTTTAATCTACAGGTCATAACCAATAGATTGTGGTCAGAGTCCACATCTGCCCCTGGAAATGTCTTACAATTTAAAACCTGGTTCCTAAATCTCTGTCTTACCATTATATAATCTATCTGATACCTTTTAGTATCTCCAGGGTTCTTCCATGTATACAACCTTCTTTCATGATTCTTAAACCAAGTGTTAGTTATGATTATGTTGTGCTCTGTGCAAAATTCTACCAGGCGGCTTCCTCTTTCATTTCTGTCCCCCAATCCATATTCACCTACTATGTTTCCTTCTCTCCCTTTTCCTACACTCGAATTCCAGTCACCCATGACTATTAAATTTTCGTCTCCCTTCACAATCTGAATAATTTCTTTTATTTCATCATACATTTCTTCAATTTCTTCGTCATCTGCAGAGCTAGTTGGCATATAAACTTGTACTACTGTAGTAGGTGTGGGCTTCGTATCTATCTTGGCCACAATAATGCGTTCACTATGCTGTTTGTAGTAGCTTACCCGCATTCCTATTTTCCTATTCATTATTAAACCTACTCCTGCATTACCCCTATTTGATTTTGTGTTTATAACCCTGTATTCACCTGACCAGAAGTCTTGTTCCTCCTGCCACCGAACTTCACTAATTCCCATTATATCTAACTTCAACCTATCCATTTCCCTTTTTAAATTTTCTAACCTACCTGCCCGATTAAGGGATCTGACATTCCACGCTCCGATCCGTAGAACGCCTGTTTTCTGTCTCCTGTGGCATCCTTTATATATATAATGCGTATATAGCAATGAAAAATAGTTATTTCTCCAGACAAACTAATAAGTTACGTTCGTGATTCAGATTCATTGAAGACATCATCTTGACTCCTATGGCTGAATATCCATCCACTGCCCCTCCAGAACTTTTAACATCTGATTGTATCGGTCTCCATTTCTCATGGGTCTGTAAGAAGCTTTGATCATGTGTAGCCCACCAGTCACCAATAGCATGTCAACTTTCACAATTGCCATCCCAGTTCGTACAAAAAAATGCTATCCTTAGAATCAGATGTGTGTTTACATAAGCATTGACAGAAAGCTACATTCAAAAATGTTTGAGCTCTAGCAAAAGCTTCACTTGAAAACTGATAATTATTATGTATTTTGTAAATTGAATAATTTTGAAAAAAAAAATATAAAAATTCGAACATGAATGGAACATATAACTACCTAGCATGTGACCCAAAACCAGATCTTCCATTTGGTATACTGCTGATTTCATGGTGCATCTTGCAGTTCTCCACTTGTTAGTAATTACCATCCAGAATTTGAGTAGTTCATCCTACACCTTTACATTGGCTTCAATTCCTAACATCCACTTCACATCTCTCAAATTGATGCTCTGTCATGTACATAGTCTGCACATCATCTTGGTTTAATCCCAATACCCCTCTGGCTCCCCAATCCCATGCCCTGCAGATCATACCATTTTCACAAGTCCTGTCTTGTTTAGCTACCAGTGTCTTTTTACTGGTCTTCTCCTGCACATATAATTGTGGTTGGGATCTAGATTAAGAATGCAAATAAATACGTTGCTGTGGGTACTGTGGTTTACAGTTTGTTGCTTCAAAGACTGAGTTTGCTGTCAAGAAGGCAAAATTTCTCTCAAACTTATTACAGTAAATGATATCCAGTGCATTGCATATCATTGGCAGCCTATTGTGGATGCTGCCTTAAGACTTAGTAAGATTATGTCCGCACATTTTCACATTGTGGCATACAGTTATGCGAGTAGCGTGTTCATGAATCATAGTACTGCTGCTCTAGTTTAGATGACTTTTTTTTAAATTCCTCATAAATACACACACATTTTGCATGTGTCAGAGAAGAGGAAAAATGTGACAAAAAACAAGTGAAATCAGGACTTGGTCATATACATTGAATTTACATTCACTGTAATATTCCTGTAATACGCGTTTCATAATACCCTCAGTCAATGGAACTTATAACCACTCATTTGAGTTAAGACTAATGTAACTGCATCAGTTTTGGAAGTCATAGCATGATTAGAAAATTAATTTGGCAGCACAGTAATTTGCTACTATTCTAGTGCACTGAGAATAATGTGGCACACTACTGAAACTCCTCAGGGCACAATTAAGCAGTCCATCAGTAGCTCTTACATCAGTCTTCTCACAGCAAGTGAATGACTGTTAAGGTTTGCCCATTATTTGCTGTGAACTTTGTATTTTGCAAAGATTTACGATCCCTCCAAAGTAAGCCTCTAGCCAGTGTCAAGTACAGTATAAGTTGCGATGGGATGATTTAGCTATAAACACATCACTTGCAACATTGGACATTAAATTAAGCAAAGTGAGGCAATAGTGTGGCAACCTTTCTGCCAGGACAGCTGCTAAGGTCTTACAATGTTGGAGTTTCATACTCTTATTTCGTCGCTTGACAAGTTATATGACTACCATACACTGTGTCTACTTCATTGCATCTTAAGTGTTCATACACCACAGTATATTGAATGAGACATAAGAACCTATCATGTCATTATAATCAAAACACAAGGTCTGTCTTACCTAGTATCCTAACTGTGTCCCCCCAACCACACACACAGACGAAACAAAAGCTTCCACAGGCTCCATCTGTGTTATTACTGTCTGCCTCTGGAACAAGCTACCCTGCACTTGGTGCACAAGTCAGTGCCCTGTTACATTTGAGGAAAAGCTGAAGTACTTCCTGTCTGTGTCGTACCTTGTCCCTAAAAATTAATGTATATGGGCAATTTACCTCTGTCAAATAGTAAAGCAAGTGCTGTCATCTTCTCCCAGTTTATATATATATATATATATATATATATATATATATAAAAAAAAACAAAGATGCTGTAACTTACCAAACGAAAGCGTTGGTATGTTGATAGAGACAATAAAAAACACACACACAAATTTCTGCTTTCGCAACCAAAGGTTGCTTCATCAGGAAAGAGTAAAGGAGAGGGAAAGACGAAAGGATGTGGATTTTAAGGGAGAGGGTAAGGAGTCATTCCAATCCTGGGAGCGGAAAGACTTAACCTCAGGGGAGGAAAAAAAGGACAGGTATACATTCGCGCGCGCGCACATACACACACCCATCTGCACATATACAGACACAGGCAGACGTATCATTATATATCCCCCTCGCCCCCCCCCCCCCCCTCTCCCCTCAATTTTGGAATCATTGATGCCACTACCATTTTCCTGTCTTCATTGCTTGGATTTTTATCAGATTCTTCTTTCTTTCCCTCTTCACCCCATCTCTCACTCCAGTGCTGTTATTGTTCGTAGTTCAAATCTACATTCCTGTAATTTGTCTTTAATATTATACTAGCCAGGAATGAAAATCAATCATGGTTTTTTTTCCCTTCACTCTTTATACCATAGTAATTTCTAAATGATGTGTTCTATATTAGATGTAATTTAAAATATGTATATCGACTCTAATTTTGCAATGTTCAATAAATAAATAAATAAATGTACCACATTGCTAACTGGCATTTGGCAGTCAAGGAGTACGCATTGTAGTGCAGCTGTTGTAGTTATGTGGCTTCAATCAGCTCCAGTATATTCAGGTAAATAGGGTCAGACATTAGATACACATTTCCTACTCTTCCACTAGAAAATTTGTATTGTAAGCTGCATAAAAGTTATATGGGTTTCACGCATCTAGCAACAAGTTTGCTCTTGGATGCAGAAATTTAAATATTACTTTAATGCTAATACAGTGCAGTCAGACTGTGCACTATAAATGTAAATATCTGTATTTATTTGATGAAACTAATGTGTATGTCTTCTGATGTTATAGTTAACTACACACAATCAGTTTGCCTTATTTCATCACTGCATTGTGTTAACTCAGAAGGGTGATTCATTGGTGTGGCCATTGTATCCATCTCTTTACAGTAAGTGTATGATTTTTCAGTTTTGTCCCTCAGTTGCTGATAAGTGTGTTTTGCAGGGATTCCCAGGCTTTGGTTTTGGAGATGGCCTTCACATGTCATTTGGCATTGGTGCCTTTCCCTTTGGTATCTTCACATCTACCTTCAATTTTGGTGATCCTAGACCTAGTGCAGGTGAGTGATAGTGCGTCTGCACACACTAACAACAACTCTTAATTCAAAAATTGAAGTCCAGTTGTAGAAAAGTATGTAGGAACTGTAAAGACTGGCCATACTAATGAATTTCAAACTGTTTTTTTTTTTTTGAGATCACATTAGATTCTGCAATGTGTTTCCAGACATATTGATTCACTCTTACTATTTTGTTGGTAACATATTGTACAATACCACATTCATTGAGGCTAATGTTCCATCTCTCATCAAGAGTTGCCTGCATGCTTTCGTAGAGACTTTTCAACCTCAAACCATACAACCCAAATTTACTTACTCTGAACGCACTAGAGAAAGAAACTAATGAGCCTTAGATGACAGTTGTGCCTCTCTTGAATAGTCAAAGTATGAGAGCAAAGAAATGTCTCAGACACTATCCATAACCAGCTCCACACATGGATCCTAAGACAAATATCATGTGACTGACGATCTACACTTTAGCCATGGAACCCACAAGTACTTGTCGCACCACACTGCAAAACTCCTTTTCAGTTAATCATCACATCTCTGATGATTCTCTGGACTCTGTAGTAGGTTATCTTGACCCTTAGGCCCTGGTGGTCTCTGGCTGCTAGAGAGAACCATAATATTTGGATATTTGGCTTCCGGAATCCCTCAGATACCTGAAGACATGGTTTAATCAGCAAGGCAAAGCTGCACTGAGAGGGGCTAAGGGCGAGGTTGTTGCTCATAGCACCACGGCACTTCATCATGCCTCGTGGATCTGTAAAAATAATTTCTGACATGACCGACAGCTTCACAGTATCAACAAGCAAAGGAATGTGTGAAAAATACCAATCAGAAGAAAGGATAGATTAATAGGACATATGGTAAGACACCAGCAAATAACTGCCATAGGTATCTCACAGCACGAAAGTCATAATTACCCAGTTGAAAGAGCACACAGCTCACTTTAGAAAATTATACGATGTAGAACTGGTGCCAGATGATCATGCCACCCTCTACTTCTGACAAAAGTCACGGCGGTGAAGTGGCGGTACATGACAATTGCTTGCATAGAACCAGCACAGTAAAATGACTCAATTTGGAGATGCGAAAGACTGACAGAAAGATTTATTGTGTTGTGATGTCCCCATAACACCGTGAAGTAAGTTGGTCGATTTGCCATTGTATCAACAGAGTCAGTCCAACATGACAGCAAGGAATGGTGTACTATTCGCTGCCAAGTAACATGTCTTGATAAGTGTGATCATAAAAAGATTCTAAGTGACAAGAGCCAGAGATGAGTATCATACCTTGTCAATGGCAGTTGGTTTCAAACTCTACATGAATTGTTGCTGACAGTGAATGTAGATCCATCTCAACTAGTTTCTCCCTCCCGGAGGACACGACCTCATTGTACACACCTATAGTGCTGGTAGAAGTGTTTGCATGCTTCACTGATGGTGAGGACTATGCCGCCTTAGCAGATGCGCCTCATGAAGAATGTCTCTTAAGAATGAGATTTTCACTCTGCAGCGGAGTGTGTGCTGATATGAAACTTCCGGGCAGATTAAAACTGTGTGCCAGACCGAGACTCGAACTTGGGATCTTTGCCTTTCGCGAGCAAATGCTCTACCATCTGAGCCACCCAAGCACGACTCACCCCCCATCCTCACAGCTTTATTTCTGCCAGTACCTCTCTCAAGTTAGGAAACGGGAAGGCTACGTTTTTCCCAGGGAGCTCCTCCAACAATGGTTGTGTACAGGCAGTGCTTGATTTGTGACAGTACGCACTGGTACACCATACCAGTACCTCCAATGAAAAAAATTAGAACCACAGTTTTTGAGATGTGGTACAATAGACCTTTTGCTGTGGCTGAAGTGATGTAAAACAAATGTTGCATTCACACTTTTTTAATGTGTCAGCGCAGTGGTGTGAGATTCGGAGAGTGGGGACCTTGACTTTACGGCCTGGTTCTCAAGGAAGGCATATACCTCTATAAAATAAACCTCAGCCTCGAGGAGCGCTACAATGTTGATGAGGTGAATAGCTGTTAAGTTAAAACAGTCCCTAGTGGGCACCTCAGGGGTACCTACTGCTTCCCCCCTCCCACGCACCCCCTCCTGAGCTTTATAGGTTTGATCAGGCAGGCAGGGCTTTGTCGAAGTTAACATATGTTTCGCTAGCAGCTCTTCAGATTTCCATAGAGTGACATAAATTCACACCTACTCCTGGCAGGATGGGTGTAGCTACACCCACCCAACAAAGAGGACTTGGTTGGACAGTCCACCTGAGAAGTATTCTCAGATTTGTAGTAACATGGCACTAGTCTGCTATAACACTTTCATTGTAATCAAGAGAGTAGAGAGAACTTGCGAGAAGATTTCCCATTTTTATATTCACAAGGCTTTGAAGAGTATGAGTACTTAAAAAAGTGTTAAACAACTTCTTAGTGGAACACTTCTAGTTGAAATTGCCTAGTCAAACCACATCCCTAACTTTCTGGGAAGCAAGACTAACCTGTTGTGGCTGAGCTGCATAATACCCTTAACTTCTGTAAAGGCATGGTTACCCGCTCTTATATAATGGAGCTGGACCTGGAGGAATTACTTGAAGAATAGAAAGATATGGTGTGACAGAAATGCAAAACTACGTGAAGAGTGTCAATGGCACATTGAAAAAAATCTACAACATATTTTTCTAATGTTCAAGACTCCGGAATTGCTTGAAGATATTCTAGCAGACCATATCTGTCTTAAGAGTCTACCATTTGTTCCCAACTCAATTCTAAGTTTCAGGTGTCAAAGATTTAGTCATGCCACTATGGCCTTTAACAGGAGGACTGCATGTGGAAATTGTGGAGGCTCAGCTGGTGAATCAGGCAGTCCTTTATCATCTTAATTAAACATGCCTGTTGTGGTTTAAGCCTTTGGTAGCTGTGCAGTTTCACTGACCATCACCTGAAATTAATTTCGTAGGATCTGCCCTTAAAGTGAATATCCAGAAGCTTTTCAAAATTCGAAGGTCACCCACCTTTAATCACATTATCCTACTAGTGGTAACCAGGTTTCTTACAGCCTCTATTAAGGTTTACAAACAGTAGATAGTATAGATATATGCAGAGGTTAATATTTGTTCTCTCTTCAGAAAGTAAAAGTGCTTGCAGTACAAATGAAAAGATCATAAGTTGCTTCACAAGAATTTAAGTTAAAGAAAGAAAAAAGTCACAGAACTGTTACCGTAGTTACAAATACACTGAAGAGCCAAAGGAAGTGGTACACCTGCCTAAAAGTGTGTAAGGCCCCTATGAGTACGCAGAAGTGCTGCAGTACGACATGGCATGGACTCGACTAATGCTTGAAGTAGTGCTGGAGTGAATTGACACCATGAATCCTGCAGGGCTGTGTCCGTAAATCTGTAGGGGTAGGGGTACGGGGGGGGGGGGGGGGGGGGGGGGATTTCTTATGAACAGCACATTGCAAGGCATCCCAGAAGTGCTCAATAATGTTCATGTCGGGGAGTTTGGTGGTCAGCAGAAGTGTTTAAACTCAGAAGAGTATTCCTGGAGCCACTCTGTAGCAATTCTGGATGTGTGGGGTGTCGCATTGCAATGGACATGAATGGATGCAGGTGATCAGACAGGATGCGTACGTACATGGTACATGACGACTGTCAGAGTAGTATGTAGACATATAAGGGGTCCCATATCACTCCAATTGCACACGCTCCACACCATTGCAGAGCCTCCACCAGCTTGAACAGCTCCTGCTGACATGCAGAATCCATGGATTCTTGAGGCTGTCTCCATACCCATACACGTCCATCTGCTCAATACAATTTGAAACGAGACTTGTCCGACAGCCAACATGTTTCCAGTCATTAAAAGTCCAATGTCGGTGTTGACAGGCGCAGGTGAGGCATAAAGTTTTGTGCCGTGCAGCCATCAATGGCACACGAATGCGCCTTCGGCCCCGAAAGCCCATATCGATGATGTTTCATTGAATTGTTGACACACTGACACTTGTTGATGGCCCAGCATTGAAATCTGCAGCAGTTTGCAGAAGGATTGCACTTCTGTGAAGTTTAACAATTCTCTTCAGTCATTGTTGGTCCCGTTCTTGTTTTACCGGATTCCTGATATTCACAGTACACTCATGAAATGGTCGTATGGGAAAATCCCCACTTCGTCACTTCGGAGAAGCTGTGTCCCATCGTTCGTGTGCCAACTATAACACCACATTCAAACTCACTTAAATCTTGATAACCTGACGCTGTAGCAGCAGTAACCGATCTAACAACTTCACCGGACACTTCTTGTCTTACATAGGCATTGCCTGCCACAGCGCTGTATTCTCTCTGTTTAGATCTCTCTGTATTTGAATATGCGTGCCTATACCAGTTTCTTTGGCACTTCAGTGTATTATTCGACTAAACCAAAACACACACACATTTTTATGTCTACTGCTCATAACTATAAAATATGTTCTCTCAGCCTAATTTAAATGAATGGATCACAGACACAAACAATTCCAAAGGCTGAGCTAAAAAGCTAGACTGGAGCTGTACTAAATGAAGATTAAGAGCAGCATGAGCAAAACAACAGATTGACTGAAATGGCACAAGAGTTGGCCTTTCCTCCATAATATTACGCAATTTTTGTTAATTTAAAATAGTTTTTAAATTCAGTAGATCAGAAAGTTCATATTTTATTGTTTATTGAGTTTGTCATTACATTTTATTTGTATATAATGGTAATCCTGGAAATTTACAGTAATTTGGCTGTAATTGGCAATGAATGTGTGGACCATGTGAAATCTTTAATTAATAATATATTTTCAACTAGTTGAGTTTGGTCTAATGTAAATTCGTTGCTGGAAAGAGGAAAATAGCTCTTTAATTTGAAAGTTGTGTTTCCTTCATTGCCTATTAGTGCATCAGATTGTTCTGTATGACTAGATGTATGAATTTTTTTTTTTTTAAATTGTTGTATCTTTTGATTTTCATTATTTGCGACAAAACTAATTAGTTCATTGTGACCAGAGCAACAAGCTGAATAATAAAGTTTTGCAGGCAAAATTTGTTTCTTCAGTTTTGATAATTAGCATAACATCGGAATTTTGAATCGATAATTTGTGTAAATTTTATTTGGACCATAACATATGATATAGGGGTGTGCTCAAAGTGTACAAACTGCTCCAAAGATCTACAGTGTAGAGCAGGTAGTATAGGGTTTTTAATAAGGAAAGGAAAATTTAAGAGTTGAAAGTTTTGAGATGTATACCCCATGATGAAGATGAGAAAGCTTTCAAAGCTTTGCAACCTGCAACCGGTAAAATGTCAGGCACCAGTGTGATGGCTCCATGCAAACACAGACCAGTGATTCAAGTATGGTATATGCACTTACTAGGGTACCTATGAGGGAGAAGCTACATTGGAACCCAAAATTATTCAGAATCTGTCAACGTTGGACTTGAAACCTCAGCCAGATACCACTGCACACCATCAGAAGCCCACTAAGCTGCCAACTCCATCCATCCAAGCAACTCCAGCCATAAGTAAGGAAAAACTCATACAAAATGTTGTTCAAAATTGAAAGCAATAGTAGCAAAACCGTTGGATTGACAAGCACTGTCCCTTTCTGTTGGTGATTTTACGGTTGAGGACACTGATATCCACATAGAAGAACTGGAGAGCTACAACCATCGCTAATCAGTGGCTCCCACAGGGACTTTCGATTTAAAAGAATTAAGACAATTTCGTATGTACTTGCAAGAAACTTATTTTAAGTTCTCCAACACACATACATTAAGGTACCACACCCTACAGGGAGGAAGATGTTCCTGGAGACATGGCTAAGGGGGGAGTGGCTGTTTTCATCAATGACAGATGAGACTCCCCTCCCTCTCTGCTCTTACCGTGGCCATACAAGCAGTTGCAGTACAATTTTTCACACCAGTTAAAATCACAGTGTGTTCTTTATGTCTTCTACATTATAATTTATTGGATGTAGATGCACTGACGAAACTCTTCTGAGCAAATGAGGTCATGCACTGGTTAACATACTGGACTCACATTCAGGAGGACGACAGTTCAAACTTGTGTCCAGCCATCCAGATTTGGTTTTTTCACAATTTCCCTAAATCACTTAAGGCAAATGGCAGGAAATGGCACGGCCAATTTCCTTCTCCGTCCTTCCCAGCTCCAAACTTGTGCTCCATCTCTAATGACCTTATTGCTGACAGGATGTTAACCACTAAACCCCTCCTCCTAGAACTCTTCTGGGCACTCCCTCGCCCATTCTTCCTCGTGGGTGACTTCAGTGCACCAATGTGCTGTCAGCCTCAGTTACCATTTGCTCCAGTGGTTGAATTTATCAAGCATTTCATGTGTCCAGATAATATCTGCCTTTCGAACTCTGGTCAGATAACACTTTTCTACAACTAAAGGGGCATTTTCAGCCATTGACCTTTATTTTTGCTCTCCAGTTACTGCATGTTTTGGAAGGTGTGTTTTTTACCTTGAAAACGAGTATGACACCACTTGGAGATACAACATGCTTTGCCAATTTTATAAACCGGTACTAAGTCAACATCTGCCATGTCTTACTCAGACCTTCCTCAAGGACTATTGCTTTCAATATCGCATTGATGATACCTGGTCTGTGTTCAGGAGAATGGAGTCCCCCAAGGCAGTGTACCTAATGCCACACTATTCACAACGGCTATCAGTGGCATCTCCTGCGCTGTCAGGAGCCCTCTACAATGACCATGGATCTTTGTTTGTGGATGACTTCACAATCTTCTTCTGTTCTTTTGGTTTTACGATAACACTGAGGCAGCTACAGTTGGCCATCAGGAGAATGGAAGTTTGGCCAGCCAGTAAAACTGGTTTTAGGTTCTCATCAGAGGAGACTACGCGTGTCAATTTTAACCATGCTTGTTGAAGTTTTAGCCAACCAGAGCTCACAGTGGGAGCAGTATTTTATGTTTCAAGGATAACATTCGGGGACCTACTATTTGATTCGAAATTAACTTGGATCCTGAAAGATCTGCAGGTGAGGGCTTCAAATCATTGAATAATTTGATATGCCACAGTGAAAAGATTAATGGAGCTAACAAATCATGCCTCCTGCAGTTTTAGAGGGCATTCGTCGGATTACAGTAGTAGTGTTTATGAATCAGCCCATATTTTTTCCTTCAAGATGTTAGATGCTGTCGACCATGAGGAATTTGAATATCGACTGAGCGTTGTGGACCACCCCATTTCAGAGTTTGTGTGCAGAGGCTGGTGAACCAGCACTCTGGATTTGGTGGCACCTGTTTCTGGCCGACAAGCCTTGAAAATTTCAGTATTGCCTCAGTTATTGGCAATTAGTGCAGCAGCCCACCCCGACTTTGAGTGGCTGTTCAGGAATCAGCCCCATGCAATCCAGCCATTCGGGATAGGTGTTGCTGACTGTCTCAAGGATCTGAATATATCAAACAATGGAAAATCCACGATGGAATGTAACAATATTAGAGAAGGAAAGTTGCTACTCACCATATAGGGGAGATGCTGAGTCGCAATAAGCACAATAAAAAGATTCACACAATTATAGCTTTCAGCCATTAAGAACTTCGTCAGCTATAGACACACACACATACACACACGCGCACACATACACTCACGTAAATGCAACTTGCATACATGTCTGCAGTCTGAGACAGCTGAAACCACACTGCAAGCAGCAGCACCAGTGCATGAGGGGAGTGGCAACTGGGTGGGGGTAAGGAGAAGGCTGGGTGGGGAGGGGGAGGGATGTATGGTGGGAGTGGCGGACAGTGAAGTGCTGCAGTTTAGACGGAGGGCAGGAGAGAAGGTTGGGGGGGAGGGGGGGGTAAGTAGCGGAAAGGAGAGAAATTAAAAGACTGTGTGTGGCGATGAAATGATGGCTGTGTAGTGCTAGAATGGGAGCAGGGAGGGGACTGGATGGGTGAGGACAGTGACCAACCGTCTTTGAAAATGTGTTCCGCTACAGCTGATTTTTCAACCTGTCCCAATCTACAGTTCCTTTTGTGTTCCGTTAGGTGGGTATTAACACTCCTTTTAGTTGTTCCAATATAAACCATGCCACAGCTACACGGATTTTTATACACACCTGGGGTAGCTAAGGGGTGTCGTGCGTCTTTCACCGATCTTAAACTTTCATTAATTTTCTTGGTAGGTCGAAAGATTGTCTCCAGTTGAAACTTGGCCAAAACTTTACCAATACGGTCTGTTATGTTATGAATAAATGGAAGAAAAACTTTTCCAGCTGACGGTTGTTGTTGTTGTGTATTTTCGGACACTTTTCTTCTAGGGTGGAGTGCTCGATCTATTTCCTTGTCAGTGTACCCATTTCTCTTGAAAGCTGTTCGCAAATGGCTTAATTCATCTTGCAAGTAAATTCGCTCACAGATGTTATTAGCTCTGTCCACTAAAGTTTTTATGACTCCTCTCTTCTGCTTAGGATGATGATTTGAATTCTTATGTAGGTAACGATCGGTGTGTGCGTCTTTCCTATATACCTTGTGCCCTAGAGTCCCATCTGCCCGTTTAATAACCAATACATCCAAAAAATTTAGTTGTCCATTACTCTCTTTCTCCATGGTGAATTGTATCCTTGGATTGAAACTGTTTATGTGCACCAAAAAATCACTCAGTTCCTCTTCAGCATGATTCCATATCACAAAGGTGTCATCCACGTATCGATACCATTTCAAAGGGCTTTTCTTGGCCGACTGCAGCACCTGTAGTTCAAAAAATTCCGTAAGTAGATTAGCAATAGCAGGGCTTAGAGGGCTACCCATGGCCACCCCATCAATCTGTTCATAATACTCGTTGTTATATTGAAAATAAGTCGAGGATAGACAATGTCGAAACAAAGCTATTATATCAGTAGGAAACATATCAGCTATGTAAGAAAGAGCTTCGTCAACAGGGATCATGGTGAACAGGGCTACTACATCGAAACTGACAAGGATGTCACTTGGACTAATTGTGATCTCCCTCAGTTTTTCAATAAAATGCATGGAATTTTTAATATGAGTGTCAGTTTTACCTATATACGGTTGCAACAAAGAAGCAAGATATCTAGCCAGCTCTTGAGTAGGAGCTCCAATGGCACTTACTATCGGTCTCAATGGGACATTGGGCTTGTGTATCTTAGGTAACCCATACAGTCTAGGAGGGTAAGCTTCAGTTTTGCAAAGGTATCTTTTATCTTCTGTAGGAATGGAAGAGCTTTTTATTAATCGCTGGGTAGCACTTAACACTTTCGTTGTAGGGTCCTTTTTCAGTTTTTTATAGGTGGTGGGATCCAAGAGGTCACTGATCTTTCTATGATAATCCTCACTCTTCAGCATGACAGCAGCATTACCCTTATCAGCTGTAAGTACAATAATATTCCTGTCCACATTAATCTCCTGTAATGCCTTCCTTTCTCCTAGGGATAAATTACTGCTGGGTGGCTTGGCTATACGTAATATCCTAGCTGTTTCCATCCTGATTTCATCGGCAGAATGCGGTGGTAACAGACGAATCCCTGCTTCTATATTGGCAACAATATCTTCCGTGGGAATCTGTGATGGAGTGATAGCAAAATTTCCTCCTTTCGAAAGAACAGAGACTTCCTCCTTGGCTACTTCCTTTTCCAACTGCCCCTCTTTTTACTCTGTTTTAACTGCCTGGGGATACATTGAGGATATTTTTTTCTGCTACACCCTATTTTCTGTTTTAGGGGTAGCACTCTGATGAATAAGTGGATGCTATTCCCCTCATCATCACTTTCACTGTTACAGATGGGGTAGGGGGGGAGGGGGGGGTGACAAAACTGTGAGAAGGATGGCCCTCATTGTGTATAGAGCCCTCGGGACAGTTGCCTTGCCCCATCTACCCACTGACCTGATTACTTCTCTCACTTTATTTTATTGTTGTCAGTCCAACGGATAGCCATTACATTTTTAGCCTTCTCACTTTTACTCTGAAGCCCTGTTTACACCAAAGCACACACAAATGAATGCGCATTCGCTCTGGTTTGAATGCTATGTGCATGACATTGGATTGTGTGCAGGTTGCATTCGCATGTGTTCACTTGTGATTCAGTTGTTCTTGGTTTCAGGACAAACTATCAAAGGAAGTTCACGTCCTCACCGATTCGGCACAATCTTCGATAATAGACACTTGCTTTTCCACAGTGTAATGTTTTTTTCGTGCAAACTGCTGTGATATAGTATTTTGTTGAGTTATTTCGGAGCGACGGTGTGGCTAGATGATACTGCTTTCCTTTTAGTTGAAGAGTACAGACCCCACAGGTGTTTGTGGGATCATAATCCTCATCATAAAAGTATTGCCAGTTGACATTGTCTATAAATAATACTCCAGCACATCAACAGTCATTACATAGAGAATATGGAATGCACATTGCAAGTGAATGTGCGTTCACCTGTGCACACTCATGTTTGCTTTGGTATAAACAGGGCCGATACAAATCTCCCTGCCAGAAGGCAATCTTCACTCTGTAACTGTCTTCACCCAAAATTGGCTTCGCATGGTCACATGGGTAGGGCTTCTCTTGCTGTCTTGAACTATGTACTAGCCCAGACCATACACTTTTACTTCCCTTCCAATTATATCTCAGCTGTAGCACCAATATTGCTTTTAGGACATCAGTTTTACCACTCCTACATCACTTTTATAATTCATGAGCGCCCCCCCTCAAGTATACACCAGGTGTGTGTGTGTGCGCGCGCTCACGCACGCGCCCCCCCCTTTTTTATATTTGCTTATTAGAAAGTAAAGTTAATTGAGATTATTATTCCAATTTTTTTCTTTGAAATTTAAATTACAGATGGTGTAAAAAAAAAAAAAAAAAAAAAAAATTAAAGCCGTAAGTAGTGGAATTCGAGTGAAATTGGATTTATTGTGTCATTCTTTGTGCAAAGTTGAATATATTGATCATTTTTTACAGTGCAAAGGGCCTGGTAAAGTATTTAAAAAATATAGAAAGTCTATATATATATTTATATAGAAAGTGAATAACTGATGAAGTGCATCCTAACAAAAACCTGAGAAAAGTGTGTCAGAAGAAACAAATCACGACAGAAATACAGGTTTCAGAATTGTGGGCAGAGGCACTTAAAAGGAAGCATACTTCACTGCATGGAGTTTCAATAGTCAACACTAATGACACTGAAAAAGTGGTAGACTTACAGGCTGTGTCTAAATATTGTTCTGCATGTTCCTTGCACAAGAAACGTAATGATGCAGGTAAAGAAACAGAATGGCAAGAAGCTCACAAAGCTGTTTGTAACAGGAATTAATGTAGACTCCAGTGGTGGTATAGAAGCTGTTGGTATGAAAATCATTTTCAGTAGGTCTTCGGAGAAAGTATGGTGTAAGATACACACAGTATATAGGAGCTGGAGACTCTAGAGCTTGCAAGAATGTAGTTGAAAATCAGCTCTATGGAAATGATTGCACTGTTAAAAATCTGGAGTGCTTAGGCCGTATTCAGAAGAAGATGGGCGGACGTCTCAGATGGCTTGTTGCAGACAATAAAGGCAAGCTACTAAAGGATGGGAAGCCATTGGGAGGTAAAAACAGACTAACAAAGAAGAGAACTGACATTCTGCAAGTCTGTTATGCTGCTACAGTTTGAAATAACCTCACTGATTTGGAAAGTATGAGGAAGGTAGTATGGGCTATTTGGTTTCATTACTTGTCAAGAGACACTATACCACAACATGGTCTATTTTCTAGTTAATGGTGCAAATTTCTGAAAAGCAAGGAAAATGGGGAAGCTTACAGCCATAAAAATAACCTTCCCTTGGAGGTTGCAATCACTATTAAAACAACTTTACAAGGACTGGCTTCACCAGAACTGCTAAGAAAACGTCTGCATGGAAAAATGGAGAACCAAAATGAAAGTGTCAATGCAAAGTTTATTTGGAAGAGATGTCCAAAGACTGTGTTTGTTTCCTATTTGGTAGTGAAGATTTCTGCTTTGGAAGCTGCAGCAGTGTTTAATGAGGGGAATGTGGCAAGACTTCACACCCTCGGCAAGTTAGGCTTTACACCTGGAGTCTTCACTGAGCAGATACTGCAGATCATCAATGAGCAACAGATCATGAAGGTGGAGATTTCAGTAGAGAATATAGAAAAAATTGTTAGCAGAGGAGTTAAAAGAGCTACAGATGATGATGATGATGATGATGATGATGATGATGAACTGGAATATGGACATGGCAGTTTTAGCTAAGGTATGATTTTAAAAATTTTAAATACTTCATCCAAACTTTAAAATGATTTTTCTGCAACTTAAATTTTTCTCCTTTCAAGAACACATCAGAAATTATTGGAAGGATTTTGTTGATATTTGGCACACCTATTCTTTTACATGGAAGAAATATTTAAAAGGAACAAAATTTTAATCTGGACATTATAATCAGTTTTCTGGTTGATATTATATGGAAAATTTGTCCGTTAAAAAAAAAATGTTAAAATCCAAAATATCATAGAAAATAATACAAATAATTTACCAAAACATTACTGCACTTGTTGTACATTTATTATTTTAGATTACTTTACCATAAAAAAAATTTGCCTGGAAATAACGAAAAAGTGTTACTTAAAATAATAATGTAAAAAAAATTCAAAATTCTCTCACAGCATTAAAATTCTACTAACGATTCTGTAAAAATTATTTAAAGCATATTGGATACTTATACAGTGTGCAAAATTTCAGTGACATTGAACAAAATATGATAGAGATATGGATTTACGAAGATATCAGCATAAGAGTGCCACCATATTCCCCTTAAAAGGGGGGGGGGGGGGGATGTCTTGGAAAAAAGTATCAAAATTGTAACTCTTCATAGACCACTCTGCCTTGGAATGTGCACTTTTGTGAAACTTTGGGACACTTTAAAATTGATTGACTGGCTGAGACCTGAACCTGAACCCTTATGTGAGCACACACTTTTCATCTATCAGGAAGATGATACATGTGAATTCTTTTTAGTAGGAATTACTGTGGCATTAGAAAGCTCATTAGCATTTCATTCAAAGACATTAATAAAGTAAAGTAAAATTAGGTAAATATTTGTGTAGTTGTCTTAATGCATGTAGTAAAGCTGTAAATTTTTAGTTGTAATTGCATTTGTTTCTTTGTATTTTCTAGCTCCTCGTGGAACACCCCAGTTTGAAGAGGAGCAGTTTCTGTCAAAAGTGTTCCTTTGGGTTGCAATTATTTTCATATGTTGGCTGTTGATGGCGTAATATCAGCACTCATGATCACAGAAACCACTTCACGAGAGCCTTCTGTAAAAGTTGTTTAAATTTTTTCAAATATTTATATATGTATAAAGAGAAATATGAAGCACTTTTATTGTTATCAGTTGTCAAATGCTGAATGTATATGTGGTGGTATAACATTTTCTTATCATGTATCTTATATATTATTATGTATATTGTCACGACATAGATAGATAAATATTCTTTATAACTGAATTGCTTGATTTTTCATATCATCTTTTCAGGTGTATATAAATAAGGTGCATATAAATGCAGTGTTTTATAATATTAGCATTAGCAATAAATGGTTGGGAATATGCAAAATTTTGTCTCAAGGAGCTTTTTGTTGAAAGAAGATATGTCATTTTATAGTAGGTTACCATATATCTGCAAGGCATTGCAAAGAAAACTGTTCTTTGTTTTCCATTGTAAGTGAAATAATGCTTTTTACTAATAATGAAGTTGCAATCCATTGTGCTACTAGAATCCTAAACTCCATTAAGGGCAGCCATTTATTTTGTTGATGTTGCATTTATTATATGTAGATTATCGAGTGGTGTTCAGTATTATAGAATTTGTAACCCTTCATAAATTGTGAATATTATGTATTTGAATTTTAAATTGGGCTTCCATTACCTTCATATTTTATGCATTGCTACCAGACTAAGTCAATGGATAGGTTATGTATAAAGATAAATCTGAAATATATTTGTGCCAAATATTTGCACTTGCATTCCAGACATCACATTCATGTAAAATATATACAGGGCTGTTCAGTTAATATTCTGTAGATGTATGGAGTAGTTACTAACATTTTAACTGAGACCTTCTTTATTATTAGTCAAAAGCTCCTCCCCCACCCCAGCTCTACTTACACAACCTTTTAAGATAATATTTTCAATTAATATTCTAGCTTGGATAGCTCTGTAGTTTGATGATACTGCTTATAGTAATCATAAATGTCAGATATCATGCTTCATTGCACTAAGTTTCTTTATTCAAGTTAATGCATCCACAACTTTCACAAAAAATGCCTTATATTTTTCTTACTGTCACATAGTAAATCCAAGGGCATATAATGTATTGGCCAATTTTAGAAGATTTAGTTCACAATCAGTCCTCCATCAAAAGTAATTGTAGCGTATGCTTTCTTGTACACAATGAAAGTTAGACTATAACCTTTTTTGTGTCCTGTGACGTAACATTTTTATATAGAGGGAAATTAAAGAATAATGAACTAAAATTCCAAGGAAGCTGTTTCTTACCAGGAAAAAGAGCATGCATGTACAAGAAGAGGGCATATCCCGCCATCTCTCTCATAAATATATTTTCTGTGATATATTCATATTCCTCCTCACCCTTGCTTCTTCCAACTGTGGATCAGGACAACTACTGCTATTTATATTTCAGACATCATCTTGTCTTGGTGAGTCCCATAATAAATTAATTTTATTCATTTTGCAGTAATACTTGTGCTATTTTAATCTTTTAGTCTCTGAAAATACTAATAATGTCTGATGCAGTTCAACACCCACTCACTCTTTCTGCAATTCCAAAAACATAAATTTATTTCCTGTTACTTAGCTTGTATACTTTATTCAGTTGTTGTAGCTGTAACTCCTTTCTCTTCCAAGATTCAGACATATGATGCTCACATACATGAGGACAGTATCTTCAACTGAGAGTACATTACTATTACAGGTCAAAATAATCTTAGAAATAACACACCTCGAATCTGCTACACTTTTGCAGTAGTCTGTATTTATGTAGTTTGTGTTGTCAAAATTTCACTTTCTGATAATAAGTGTTAACTTTGTTTCCAGAATGGTTGGCTCAGTCAGCAAACCACACACATCTGATGTGTAATTTAAGTATATGTCGTAACTTTTCATTTGGAATTTATGTTACATTATAAATAATGAAGAAAATAAAAATGTATAATCACAAAACAGTTGAACAGTTAACAGGCACTTCAGTGTGCTTGCAGAGTATGCTGAAAAAATAATAGTTCCACTTTCTGTCACCACATGAGAATGTTGTGCTGAGAGTAGTGAAAATGTGAAAGGTTTCCTGTTTTGACATCAATATGCTGTTTGTCACTTGGTGACACATGTAGATTCCTTTCGGGAAGTGACTGTAGGTGTAATGGTTAAGAAGGGTGAAATGTTCTGCACAAAACACAATGTCTGCTAAGAATAGAAACTGCACTGCAGGTAAAATTATCAGAACAACAGCAGTAGCAGCGCTGCATTGCGGGAATATCACCGAGGAGGCAGCTGTGAAAAGGCCCTATGTCAATAAGTGGACTAAAGAATATGACCAAGAAATCTGAAGGAGCACAGGAGAATTTGGTAGCGCAGCAGGGAGAGGGAGGCGGCCCATTCCCATGGCAGTTGTTGTCGAAGTCTACAACTGACCAAGCAGCACATACCACAAATTCTGCAGGCAGTGCTCAAGCTGTGTCACAGAAATTCTGTCTCCCCTGGTCAACAGTTGAAATGATTTTGTGGGGTATTCGACACTGGTATCCCTGCAAGATTCAGAATGTGCACCAAACGAAACCTCAAGGTAGGCTTTAATACTGTGACTTTGCCCTACATTTTTTTAAATGTGTAGAAATGAATGAAATGTGGCCAGGGAATATTCTTTGGATGAATGAAGCACATTTTATTCTGCACGGTACTGTGAATGCAATATAAATGTTGCACTGGAGTTCAACTCTGCCACATGTACAGGAACAGCCACTGCACCCAGCTTATCTGACTGCGTGGTTTGGTTTAACAAGCTCCTTTTTATTCCCAAAGAAGATTGACTCTTTATGGCCTGTTAGGTGTATGCAGACATGTGGACATTAAAAGACCTCCTTATGCTACATGTGGTCCCTGCTTTGTAGGAACACAACTGTGTCCACACCGCTGCTGTCATGCAAAATCACATGTCACTTTACAAGTGAAAGATTTGCTTCAAGAAACGTTTGGTAACAACCACATCGTCTCTAGGAAATTTCAAGATGTTAGGCCTTCCAGATGCCCTAACCTAAATCCATGTGACTTATGGTTGTGGAGGTATCTGAAAGATCTTGTCTATCAGGGATGTTTCTGAACTGTTCCTGATCTGAAAGATAGCATACAAGACATGTCACTCTGATTACATCAGATATGCTGCGAGCAACTGTCATCCATGCCATGTTATGGATGAAGTATGTTGCTGAATCAGACCGTCCGAGGACATGTTGTAGTTTGTGACCATATCCTAATAAACTTGCCAGAACCACCATTATCACGTGTTTGATCGTTCCTTCCCTTTTCCTACACCTGTACCAATCCCCCAGTGATTACAGTGCCATATTTTCACCTGGTGGCAGAAAATGGAACTCCCCCCCCCCCCCCCCCCGCCCCCCCCCCCAGCATACTCCACAAGCGTACCAGCTTAATGAACATACCTATGATTTTTCAGTGTCCTGCGATGTATACACACTACACTGCAGCACTGGCAACATGCGTCAGTTTAATTATAACCACCTGGTACGTAAAAACATACAGACCACACCATTATACGAGGGCTATCCACAAAGTACATTATGTTTTGGAATTAAAAATAAATAAAGTAGTGGAAAAAAATGTATTATATACAGATGAAATCCACACTTCAATACTACTTTTCTACATAGTTGCCATTTAAATTAAGGCACTTCTCGTAGCGATGGACAAGCTTGGAAATTCCTTCGTCGTAAATTTCAGCCGCCTGCGCCTTCAACCACGTGGTTACCTCTTCTTGAAGCTGTGCATCGTCATCAAAACACTGCATAGCCAACCACTTCTTCATTGCTGGGAATAAGTGGAAGTCGCTCGGTGCCAGGTCGGGACTGTACGGTGGATGAGGAAACAACTCTCACTTAAAAGATTCGAGAACTTCACGAGTGGCATTTGCCGTGTGGGCTCGGGCGTTGTCGTAAATCAGCAAGATCTTTGAGCCCAACTTTCCCCTGCGCTTGTTTTGTATTGCTCTTCTGAGGTTGTGCAGAGTTTGTCAATACCTTTGAGAGTTTATTGTAGTGCCTCTTTCCAAGAAATCCACAAAAATCGTATTTCTACCTGGTTACTGATTAACCACATGGTTGAAGGCGCAGGCGGCCGAATTTTACGACGAAGAAATTTCCAAGCTCATCCATCGGTACGATAAGTGCCTTAATTTAAATGGCAACTATGTAGAAAAGTAGTATTTAAGTGTGGCTTTCATCTGTATATAATAAAAAAAATTTCCAATACTTTATTTATTTTTAATTCCAAAACGTAATGTACTTTGTGGATAGCCCTCTTATCTATTCAACTAAAACCACCAAGAGTGTAATAAGTATTGGCTGTGAAAGCTTTCATTGTTTTCAATTTGTATACGTGCCTGTCAACACTTAGTGTCTCATTTGACATTGACAACTTTATTAATTTTTATTGCTTGTGTACCCACACTCCTACACAAACACAGCGTGACTAACTTTTTAAAGTTTCCCCAACACCAGACCCTCCCCTCTGAGACACATTTTAATGCAGAACTCGTGAGCCAGCTGTTGCTGTTACAGATGTCTTCAGAAACCCTTTATTCTTCAGCATTGCCATTTCTGTCTACAGAATTCACCTTTAACCATACAACTAAGTGTAAAGAAACTGTTCTTTTAAATATTTGCTTTTCCTCACATTTTCACACAATTCTTAATATTGAACCTAATTTTTAACTCTCCACAGAGAATTTATATTCTTGTTCCACCACTCCCTCTGACAATGCAAATGTGCCAAAATTATCCAAATATATAACACCAGGTTTCATCAGTCTGGAAGTAAAGAATTATATACTGAGTTTAATATTCTGCTTCAAATAGTATCCCTTCCAGGGGACACAGCAAATCTTAGGAACATTTAGTGCTGGGCAAGAGGGTTTGCCTCAGTGATACTCAGGGTTATTTTGGTGTTGGCATAGCTGCAGATAGGGCCACCCAAGTTGGACAGACGTCAGCGGAGGGACTTGATGAAGAGTGTCCCACAAGTTAGGGAAGGGGAGGCTGTGTTTTTTCCCAGGGTGGTTTGGTACAGGTACAGGGATGGGGACCTCAGTTTCCCAAGCTGGGGACTGGCTGCCACCACCAGACCTCTTCTACGGGGACCATGGCTCACCACCTGGACTGCGAGGAAGGTCCTTCCTCTATATAAAAAAAAACTTCAACCTTGAGGTTTGCATGTGCTGATGAGGTGTATGGCTATTGAGGATAAACAGTTTCTAGTAGGCATCCCCTGGGGAACCTTCCATCCCCAAAGTTGTATAAAACTTGCTCAGCCACCTGGGGCACTGCCTGATTCAACACCTGCACTAATGCCTTTTCAGAATCTTATGGAGTGACCTCAGTTAACATATATTCCTGATTGAACAGGTGTACCATCAGGTAGTACCTGCACCCACCCAATCTTATGGAGTGACCTCAGTTAACATATATTCCTGATTGAACAGGTGTACCATCAGGTAGTACCTGCACCCACCCAATCTTATGGAGTGACCTCAGTTAACATATATTCCTGATTGAACAGGTGTACCATCAGGTAGTACCTGCACCCACCCAACAAAGAGAGCTCACTTGTTCAGTCTGTGTGAGAAGTAATCTCAGAATTATTGTAACAAGCCACGAGTCTGTCCTTACACTTCCATTATAATCAAGAGAGCAGGGGAAACCTTTGAGAAGGTTGTTCCCTTTCTATATTCGCAATGTGTTGGAGAGTGTTTCTGGCTTAAAAAGTGTTAAACGACTTTGTAATGGAACACTTCTAGTTCAAACTGCTGTGTAAAACCAAGTCTCTATGCTTCTGGGATTCAAGTTCTTAGGTGACAACACTGTTGTGGCTTAGTTACAAACACCCTTAACTTCTGTAAAGGCAAGATTACCTGCTCTGATATTGTGGACCTGGACCCTGAGGAGTTACATGAAGAATGGATGAACATGGGCATCACAGAATTAAAAAGCTGTATGAAGACAGTCATGGCACATTGGAATAAACTGCAATGTTTATTCTAACATTAAACACTCCGGAATTACTTGAACATATTCTTGTAGGCTACATCCGTCTTGAGAACCAACCATTTGTTCCCAACCCATTGCAGAGCTTCAAATGTCTGAAGATTTGGTTGCACCACTATGGCATGTAATGGGAGGGTTACATGTGGAAATTGTGGAGGCTTAACTAATGTATCAGACAACTCATGTACACTGCCTCTGAAATGTATAAACTTCTCCAGGGATCATTCAGTATGGAGCAGTAAGTAATGAGGAAAGGGAAACCCTGGAGTAGAAAGTTACTAGACGCATAATGTATGATGAAGTTAAAAATGCTCTCAAAGCTATGAAACCTCTGGTGTATACTACTTCTTTTGCATTGGCCCTTAAGAAGCTAGTCACCAAGCATGGTGGCTCCACACAAAAATTCAAGTATGAGAACGTGTACTTGTCAGTGTACCTGTGGGTGAAAAGTTTCACTTGAACCTGAAATCATTCGGCAACTTACAGTTACAGACTTGGAACCTCAGCCATGTACCACTGCACAGCACCAGAACCCACTGAACCATCCTCTCTGCCAATGAAAGCAACTATTCTTATGAGCAAGAAAAAACTTCACACAAAAAGTCATTCAAAATCGAAGAAAGTGGAACAGAGTGCAGTCACTCTTTCCAGTGGCGACTTTACTGTCAAGGACACTGATGCACACATGGAGGAACCAGAGACCTAGGCAATCACCGTGTTCCCCTGACTTCTCAGGTAAATCACCACCAACAAGGGAGATGGACAAGGACAACCATCACTAATCAGTGGTTCACAAAGGGACTTACCTATTGCAGTAGAACTTAAGTAGATACCAATCACATTTGGACCCGTGGTCCAGCGAAGAAAGTTCTCCATACACTTACAATGAACTCATTTCAAAGTCACCTACACACCTGTATCGAGGGAGTACCACATTTACAAGGAGGACGTTGTTACTGGAGACAGGACTTAGTGTAGAGTGGCTGTTTTAGTCAGTGACAGATGCCGCTACTCATCTGTCCATCTTACCACAGCCATACAAGCAGCTGCAGTGAAAGTTCTCACACCAGATGAAATAATGGTATGCTCTTTTTATATTCCACCTCACGATCTGTTGGATGGAGATGCACCGACAGGTCTCTTCTAGGCTTTTCCCTGCCCATTCACAATGGGATGGATGACTTCATTGCGCAGAATGTGCTGTGGTGATTATTGACCATATGTTTGACCTATGTTTTTGCATCCCAGCTATTGTAGACTCAGTTCAGTGGAAACTGGCCATAGTTCAGTGCTCACTGTCTAGTGTGGATTTGTTTACTGACTTGGACATTCGTTGACAGGAGACCGTGAAGATGAATGGTTCAAAGCGTAAATTGGTAGCAGTACAATCAGCAGGCCATCTTCGAACAACAGGACTGTGCCCAGGAGATAGTGGACCATATCACCTTATGGTCCAACAAGTTGCCTCAGTTTCCATTCCATAGTCTAGCAATCACCCCAGATGCCAAAATCTTTCATTCTCCAAGTGGGAATTGGACTCAGCTGCATCCATGGCCAGACACACTGCTCCAGATCAGATTCATTAAGCCATGATCTGTCATCTGTGCCCTGGAGCCAAAGGCAAAAAGCTCCTATCTTGTTTCATTGATATTTGGTTTGATGGACAGTACCCCATGACTTGGAAGGAGGCAATATTAATTCATTCATGGAAACCAGGCAAGGATCATACTGACCCTAACAGTTACTGTAGTGAAACGTGACCAGTTGTGTTGGTAACACTCTCGAGCGCATGGTCAATCACATTCTCAACTGGCTCCTCGAATCCTGAGTTCCGTCTATACTACAACAATCTATATTACCCCGATTGTGGTTCCAGGCACTACTATTCCTCCCTTGACAACTTAATTCTACTGGAGATAGCAAAACAGGGTACCATATTACACCATAACCATTTGGTTGGTGTGTTTTGTGACAATGAAAAAGCATACGACACCACTTGGTGGTACGACATCCTTTGCCAGCTTCATGAGTGAGGACTATGTCGATGTCTTCCACTTCTTATCCAATCATTGCTCTAGGACCAGTGCTTTCAGTATTGCTTTGATGATATTTTGTCTGACTGCTGTGTTCAGGAGAATGGGTTCCCCCAAGGCAGTATACTCAGTATCACACTGTTTGCAATCACTGTTAGTGGCATGTCCTCCACAGTTAGGAGCCCTGTTAAATGCTCTGTGGATGAATTTGCAATCTTTACTCTTCCTCCAATCTTCCTATAACAACAAGGCAACTACAGCTGACCATCTGAAGGTTGGAAGCTTGTGTCAATAAAACTGGTTTTATGTTCTCACTAGAGAGAACTACACTCCTGGAAATGGAAAAAAGAACACATTGACACCGGTGTGTCAGACCCACCATACTTGCTCCGGACACTGCGAGAGGGCTGTACAAGCAATGATCACACGCACGGCACAGCGGACACACCAGGAACCGCGGTGTTGGCCGTCGAATGGCGCTAGCTGCGCAGCATTTGTGCACCGCCGCCGTCAGTGTCAGCCAGTTTGCCGTGGCATACGGAGCTCCATCGCAGTCTTTAACACTGGTAGCATGCCGCGACAGCGTGGACGTGAACCGTATGTGCAGTTGACGGACTTTGAGCGAGGGCGTATAGTGGGCATGCGGGAGGCCAGGTGGACGTACCGCCGAATTGCTCAACACGTGGGGCGTGAGGTCTCCACAGTACATCGATGTTGTCGCCAGTGGTCGGCGGAAGGTGCACGTGCCCGTCGACCTGGGACCGGACCGCAGCGACGCACGGATGCACGCTAAGACCGTAGGATCCTACGCAGTGCCGTAGGGGACCGCACCACCACTTCCCAGCAAATTAGGGACACTGTTGCTCCTGGGGTATCGGCGAGGACCATTCGCAACCGTCTCCATGAAGCTGGGCTACGGTCCCGCACACCGTTAGGCCGTCTTCCGCTCACGCCCCAACATCGTGCAGCCCGCCTCCAGTGGTTTCGCGACAGGCGTGAATGGAGGGACGAATGGAGACGTGTCGTCTTCAGCGATGAGAGTCGCTTCTGCCTTGGTGCCAATGATGGTCGTATGCGTGTTTGGCGCCGTGCAGGTGAGCGCCACAATCAGGACTGCATACGACCGAGGCACACAGGGCCAACACCCGGCATCATGGTGTGGGGAGCGATCTCCTACACTGGCCGTACACCACTGGTGATCGTCGAGGGGACACTGAATAGTGCACGGTACATCCAAACCGTCATCGAACCCATCGTTCTACCATTCCTAGACCGGCAAGGGAACTTGCTGTTCCAACAGGACAATGCACGTCCGCATGTATCCCGTGGCACCCAACGTGCTCTAGAAGGTGTAAGTCAACTACCCTGGCCAGCAAGATCTCCGGATCTGTCCCCCATTGAGCATGTTTGGGACTGGATGAAGCGTCGTCTCACGCGGTCTGCACGTCCAGCACGAATGCTGGTCCAACTGAGGCGCCAGGTGGAAATGGCATGGCAAGCCGTTCCACAGGACTACATCCAGCATCTCTACGATCGTCTCCATGGGAGAATACCAGCCTGCATTGCTGCGAAAGGTGGATATACACTCTACTAGTGCCGACATTGTGCATGCTCTGTTGCCTGTGTCTATGTGCCTGTGGTTTTGTCAGTGTAATCATGTGATGTATCTGACCCCAGGAATGTGTCAATAAAGTTTCCCCTTCCTGGGACAATGAATTCACGGTGTTCTTATTTCAATTTCCAGGAGTGTACATATTTAAACTTGAACTGTGCTCATCAAAGTTTTAACCAACCAGAGCTGACAATGGGAAACAATATTTTACATTTTCAGGACAATTTGTGCTTTTTGGACCCACTGTTTGACTCAAAGACCTGCAAACAAAGGGCTCCAAATTGTTGAATATTTTGAAATAGCTCAGCAGAAAGGCTGGTGAAGCTGACTGGTCATGCCTCCTGCAGTTTTATGGGGCATTTGACAGATCAGAGTTAGACTGTGTGAGTGTGGTGTACAGATCAGTCCATATTTCCTACTTTAAGACGTTATATGCTCTCCATTATGAGGGCATTCAGGCATTGCCTGGAGCCTTTTGGACCCCCACCACTCTGGATTCGATGGTGCCCTCATCTGGTTCAACAGGACCTGGAAATCTTAGGGTTGCCTCATTTGTCGGCATTTAGTGGGACAATTCACTCCAGCTTTGAGCAGCTGTTCATGAATTGTCCCTATTATCAAGCTATTCGAAATATGTGCCACAGACTGTCTCAAGGATCTGAATACATCAGATCTCCGATTACGCTGCCAGGAATGGAACAGAATGCCGTTTTGGTGTCTTCAAAGGCCCAAAGTGATTTTAAGCTGTATGAAGAATGAGAATACTCGTACTCCATATCATATTTTTTAAAAGTCACCTTTTTTTCAATTTTAAGTAGGTACTACAACTTTATCATTGCTTATACAGATTAATCCTAGTAAGAGAAGCCCTCAGTTGCTCAGCTGTTTTCTCTGATATGGGTTTCAAAGTATATTTTCTGGAACAGTTTACAAATGATGATGTGGAATTATGATGCCACTGGAGTGAATTCACAGGCACCCAGTATGAGATTTCTCATGTGACCAGTCTGTTCAACTTATCCATTACAGTGGCTCCAACACTGTGGAAGGAAATTGGTCTGGTCCTTTGCTAGATACCTGGAACTTAGTCAGCAAAGCGGCTGAAGAAGCATGTCCAAAAGGTGGTGTACATCGATGTGCCCTCGCCTTCTCCACCATCATGTCACTATCTGACAGATGAATCATGGTTCAGTAGGAAACTGAGTGGTTGGAGGTAGTAGGAAAACAAACTGTAGTCACTCAATTTGACCATACAGAAATGGCAGACTCCATGCCACCCTCACCAGTGGCAGGAAGTACTGCTCACTTGACTGCACATAGGACATGCACAGTTTCCTCCTCTGGCAGGAGGATCCACCACTCTGTGTGAAGTGTGTGATGTGCCACTTTCAGTTCAGCATATTTTGACTGTATCTTATATACTGGCATTAGGATAGTTCCTGGTTTGACAGCAGATCTGCTCACCATGCATGCCGGCACTGACACCATTTGACCATTTGTTATATGGCTTCTATCGGACCTTGTCCCTAAGGTGCTGCAGAGGGAAGGTGACCTTCAATGCATTATAAACTACTACTCAAGTGGGGACAGCCATTTTACACCCCCTCTCCCCCCCAAAAGAATGGCATGCTGACTTTTCATCAGGGCACTGATGGACATGATGTTGACCACCCTACAGCCAAAATCATCATCATCATCATCATCATCATGAACATGCAACTGTGATCTACAAAAAGAAAGCACTATGCCACAGATCTGGTTCTACATATATAATTTGTTGCTGTGCATAAGTATGTGAATTTTTTCGGGAAAACATCCAATGTTGAGTGGGATTGCCCAGCCTTCATTAGAGAGGAAAAAGGGGAGTGGCTGAGTGTCCTTAAGTGCTTTGTTTCACCTCAGAGTAAAAGTTAGATTGCGTACCCACTCAATGTATCAAGTACTCAGGGTGAAAAAACCATTTAAGACCAGTCAGCTAATTACTTCAATAGTCATTTGCTTCAGCAAATGAGTATGTATCAGAGAAAGGTATTAATAATAATTGTCAGTCTATAAAAGTGAAACTATCTGCACTTGTGCTTGCAACTGCAAATCTTCCTGCATGATAGTGGTTATAATGTACCTACCTCTAATGACCTTTTCATTGTTGATGGTTGAACCCCAGTTGTTTTTTGCTTTCTTAGAATGGACAGTATGGTGGCAGTAATGGTAAGTGTAGCTGCTAACATGGAGCTGGGCAGACGCACCAAGGGCAGCAGGAGAATCTGTTTATTCATAGGACTAGTTTAGTTTTTGTTTTCATGTGCTTCTGCAGAGAAGTGAATTTTATCTCTGTGTTTTACTGTGCTGACTACTGTGTGCTAACTTATTCTAAGTTTTACATTTTTGCCTAAAGAGTAGCACATTTGTATTGTGTAAGCTTGCTTTAGATTATAACACAAACCAAAAGTAGCATAACAGCAGCACTTTGAATGTGTACAGTGACTACTTGGGTTAGTGGTGTATTCCTTGTAGTATAGATAAACAATAATTAAAGATGGATAGGGTTGCACCTATTGTATACGGTTGCAAAGGTAATTGTCCATTGACTGTAAACAGCTGAAAGCAGCACTGGCCATGGTCGACAGGATTCGAACTGCTGTGGTGGCGTTTGGACACCTGAGATGGACACTTTCAATGCTGAAAGCAGCATTGGCCATGGTTGACAGGCTTCGAACTGCTGTGGTGGCGTTTGGACACCTGAGATGGACACTTCCAAATTTTTTGTGCTTATAGCATCGCCTAGGGTCCATTATGTTGCAGCACCTTCAGATTTTCTTGTCCGGCTGGTCAACACCCACCTGCAGTGAATGGCAAACAATGGTGAGGTCACAAATCTCTGGACGGAAGATGGGTACTGGCTGCACAGTTGTCCCTTTACACCTTTGAAACAGATTTGAGGTGCTGTCCACTGCTATAAGTACAAGGTGATTATAATTAAGGGTAAACTTTCAACATACTGTAGAAATAAGACCACTGGTCAGAATGAGGTCAAATTGCAACAGAATATTATCAGAGAAGTGGAAAACGTATGGCAGAAGAAAAATTAATAGTTAAAAAATGTAGCAATAGATGGCGCTGTAAGCATAATAATTTAATAGTGGCCAACTACAAATGACAAGTGAATGATACAACAATGCCTAAGGTGTATGTTTGACATTAAGCAAACTGTAGTACTCAGTGTGCATGGGTGTACAGGTGTGATAATGTTACTTACGTAAGCCCATACGCCATGGCAAGGTCATATCACATTGGATGGGAAAAATCAGTTTTTATTTGTCCTGAGGCCAAAAACAGCATAAAAAAGCATCAATCAAAATCAAATTGGATTGTTAATTTCTGTGTGGCTGGCACCAAATGTTCAATATGCTGCCCACCATTTTCTGCAAGCTGAAATGTGAAACAGCATGTTCTTCAACTGATAAGAGCTTCTGGGGTCACGTTCAGACTGTGTTGTGCAATGCATGCCTTCAGTGCAGCTAAGTTTGCAGTCGTAACACTGAACACATCATCTTTTATACAGCCCCACAGCCATTCATCACACGGATGAAGGTCAGGTGATCAGGATGTCCATGCTGTAGGAAAATGGTGGCTGATAATACTAGCATTTCCGAAATGGCTTTTCAGCATCTGCTTAACTGGATTTGTGATGTGCGGAGGTGCGCCATCTTGCATAAAAATGATCCCATCCACACTGTTGGAGAGCTGGAATGATGTGGTTGCACGCAAAAGACACTCAACAGAGCTTACCAGTGACGGTACAGGTAATGTGACCGAAAGCACCTGTCTGTTCAAAAAAAATATGGCACTGTGATAAATGATGCCAAAAACCTGCACCATGCAGCCACCTTCTCAGGATGAAGTTGTACTAGTTGATTTGTGTGTGAATTTTCTGTTGCCCATATTGACATAACCTGTCGGATGGAAGTGGGTTTCGTCTGTCCACAAAATCTTCCATGGCCAATCATTGTCCATTTCCATTCAAGCAAGAAATTCTAAAGCCGAGGTCTCTCTTGCTGGCAGGCTAACAGGAAGCAACTTGTGCATATGGGTAATTTTGAGTGAATAGGGAAGAAGGATGTTTTGTTGGATTTTATGCACCGTGCTCATGAGTATGTCCAATATTCGGGCAATTCTGTGTGCACTAAAAGTTTGCCCACCACAACTCATCTCCTGCATTGCTGTGGCCACTGCTTCCACTGACGTCGAATCAATTCATTTCCCCCCCCTCAACCAGGTTACACACTGAAAGAACCCGTCTTTTCGAATTTCTGAATCATTTTCTCCAGACCCACGGCATTTGTCGGACCAATGCCTTTTTTCAAACCCTTCAGTGTCCGTAACTTCTGCAGAGTAATGTGTGCACAGTCATCATTCTTGTAACACGGCTTTACAAGTAGTGTGCGATCCTGGATTGAGACAGTCATTGCAAACATCACAGACGCGAAAGGAGGAAAAGCCGTGTACCAGTCGTGTTTATACCAACTTCAATGAGTCGTGTGCATGACAGGTGTTTTCATTTACGTATTCTGACACATACAGTGCCATCTATTGATCAATTTTCAAACTGATGTTTTTTCTTCTGCCTTATGTTTTCCCCCTTCTCTGATAACATGCAGTTGCAATTTTATGTGATTCTGACCAGTGGTGTTATTTCTACGTTTTGAGAGTTTAATTGTTATCATCATGTACATCTGAGCTAGCACAGTATATCTCATCCATTGGGATCTTCCAGAAAGGTCTGTAAAAGTCAAGAGGATGGGGTTGTTTGTCATTGGGAATTCCAGCATTAAGCAAGTTATGGAGCCACTTAGGGAAGTAGGAGCTGGCCAGGAAGAAAGGCCAATGTCTACTTGTTTTGCTAGTCAGGGGTCACTTCCGAGACGTGGAGAAGGCGCTGCTTGCAGCGATTGAGCACAGTGGTTGCACTTGGCTGCATTTCAGCACGAATGACATCTGCCACCTGGATTCAGAGATCACCTTTGGATCCTACAGGCAGCTGGTTCATTCGGCGTGGGATGGAAGCATAACTAGCATTTTGCAGCAGCAAGTCCTCTGCTTTGGAGCCAAGTGGAAGGCTTAAACCAGAGGCTCAGACAATTCTGTGACAAACTTGGATGCATATTTCACAATCACTGGTATCAAAGAAGAAATGTGCAGGTCCCCTTAATAGATCAGGCTTGACTGCACACAGGAAGTGGCTGCTAGGATAGCGGAGCATGTGTGATGTGCACATGTGGGTTTTTTAGGGTAGAGAAATCACTCCAGAGGCCCGATATCGTTTGTTATAATTTCAAACAGGGAAGAATGTTATCCCCATTATCTAAAGAGAGTTGTGTTCATCATGACAGATCAAAAAAATAAAATGTCAATATAATATTAACTATCTTAAGCAGTCTCTGTGGAAAGACCCAGAACTAGTCTGCCTTATAAACAGTAGCAATGCCAGTGTGGTAATAAGGTCAGAAAGCTGGCTGAAACGAGGTGTCAATAGCAATTAAATTCTAAATTCCAGTTGGAATGTATTTTGCAAAGACTGGTTAAAAGTTGGTGATGGAGGCATGTTTGTAGCTGTAAAAAACACAATAACATCTAGTGAGATTAGTACAGATTCCAAATGCAAAATAATTTGGGTAAAGATAAATGTTAAGGAAGGTTAAAGATGGTCATCAGGTGCTGTTACAGACACCTTGCCTCAGTAGAAGTAGTGGCTGAAGATTGGAAGGAAAACTGGGAGAAGATTTTGCCTGAATTTCCTGCTCTTGCTATAGTATTAAGTGGAGATTTCATACCAGCTGTAGACTGGGAGACTTATACAAGAAATCATTCAAAATGCCTTATCTGAAAGTTGCCTTGAGCAGCAGACCAGAAAAAGACTCCTGAAGGCAAGGCATTAGTCACCAACAGCCCCTAAATATTTGACTTTGTTAGTGTAGTACAGGGAATCAGTGATCACAAGGCTGCCATCACTGAATATGACTGGAAATAGGAATGTAAAGTAAGCTAGGAATATTTTACTACCCTGCAAAAAAATGTTATAATAATAATGATAATCCAGAAGCTTGTGCAGTCAACATGAAAAGTTCACCTCCAGGACGAAAATGTTGAGCATCAATGGAAAAAGTTCAAGAGGATTACAGCTGTGATAGTGAGCTGCTATGAAAGCAGAGAGAGCCCCAATGTTAATTTAAACATGCCAAAATCTCACAGACATCAAAAACTGAATGAAACAAAAATTAGCGGAAGAAGAGCCATGTGTGAAGCACACAACACAATCAAAAGTAAAATTCTATCTGCCAGCTCGACAGAAACTCGTAAGAAGTTTTGGTCTTATGTTTAATCAGTTAACAGGTGAAAGCCATCTGCCTAGACACACTGTGACCATAATGGCACTGAAACAGAAGGTAACAGAGGGATCAAAATCCTAAATGCCTTTTTCCAAGACAGTTCCGAGGGGGGAAGATTGTACTGTGGTTCCTACTTCAAATAATTGCACGAACATCAAAGTGACAGGCATCAAAATAAATAATCATGGGATTAAGAAACAACTAAAATCGGTTAACAGAGGAAAGGTGACTGGAAGTGATGGGATACTAGTACAGTTTTAAATAGGATCCTCAAGAGACTTAAGACTCCTTCTGAGTTGCGATAGGCACAACAAAAAGATTCACACAATTATAGCTTTCAGCCACCATCCGGGACTGGAGCAACTGAATTACATTCTCTGCCAGGTTTTAGATTACCTCTCGTCGTGCCCTGAAAAGAGAAATGTCCTTCCCACCCCTCCTGCAGTGGTATTCAGCTGTCCATCGAACCTACACAATATACTCGTCCATCATTACACAACCCCTGCTCCCAATCCCTTGCCTCATGGCTCATACCCCTGTAATAGACCTAGATGCAAGACCTGTCCCATACATCTTCTTACCACCACCTACCCCAGTCCAGTCACTAACATCACCTATCCCATCACAGACAGGGCTACCTGTGAAACCAGTCATGTGATTTACAAGCGAGGCTGCAACCACTGTGCTGCATTCTATATAGGCATGACAATCAACAAGCTGTCTGTCCGCATGAATGGCCAGCGACAAATTGTGGCCAAAAAATAAGTGGACCGCCCTGTTGCAGAACACGCTGCCAAACATAATATCCCCCATCTCAATGACTGCTTCACAGCCTGTGCCATATGGATCCTTCCTGGGCACCAACACCAGCTTTTCTGAGTTACACAGGTGGGAGCTTTCCCTGCAATACATCCTACATTCCTGTAACCCTTCTGGCCTCAACCTTCGTTAGTCACTGTCCTCACCCTCCAACCCCCTCCCTGTTCCCATTTCAGCACTACACAGCCGTCATTTCACTGCCACTCCCAGTCTTAATTTCTCTCCTTTCCCGCACCTTCTCTCCTGCCCTCCGTCTAAAATGCAAAACTTCACTGTCTCCCACCATACTGTCCCTCCCCCTCCCCACCCCAGCGTCCTCCATAGCCCCACCCAGTCGCTCCTCCAATGATGGACTTGTGCTGCAGCTCGCAGTGTGTTTTCAGTTCTCTGAGATGGTTACGTGTTGGCAAGTTGAGTGTGTGTGTGTGTGTGTGTGTGTGTGTGTGTGTGTGTGTGTGTGTGTGTGTGCGTGCGCGCATGCTTGTGTGCGTGTGTCTATGTATGTCTACTGCTGACAAAGGCCTTAATGGCCGAAATCTATAATTGTGTGAATCTTTTTGTTGTGCGTATCACAACTTACCATCTCCGCTATATGGTGAGTAGCAACTTTCCTTCTCTGGTATTGTTACATTCCATCCTGGATTTTCCATTGTTTGATGAAGACTCTTTCTTGCATGCATGAGAGGTGGACATATGGTCCCAAGCCATTGCAGCACCTCCTATCTTTCCTATTCTGCAATTTCTCATCCCTGACTATCCTTCCTTCTCTTGCTCTCTTTTTCTTTGATGTCGGCCCAGCTATTGTCTAGGTTCTGTCTTCCTTTCTTGGGAGTATTTCATTCACCACTATTTTGCTGAAGTAATTTGTTGTTCCCTTCCAGTTTTGACCTTCATTTTCCAAACTTTCTGAAGTGTGGGCTGACTGGTGAAGAACACTTTAACCCTTTCAGCCTAAATGGTTTCATAGAGAAACCACCGTAATATTTTCAACTAGTGCCTACTGCAATGATAGTTGCTCACTCAATCCACCTCAACAGCATTAATACATTCAACCATCGTGCAGCAGAACAGGAACTATGTGCTGTAGGCAGGCTCAGTGCTACTTAAAACAAATGCAAGTTAAGGATATCAAACAATGGATAATCCACTATGGAATGTGACAGTCTTTGTTGTGCCTATGTGTGACAGCATCTCCTCTGTAAGGTAAGTGGCAAATCAAGGATAAGTTTGTAGTGTTCCCATTCATTAGTTTATTTGCAATAATTGTGTGTTTTTGTTATTAACAGGATGAGTCGGGAGGAAAGGTACATACCTTAGGATGTGATAGTATTAGTGATTCTGTGGACATATACCCTATTGTAAATAGTTTCAGAGTTGGAATTCATTTAGTGTACTTCTTTTTTATATTCTGTATTATTTAAATATTGTTGTTGTTTACAACATACTACAGCACTGTCGAGTAAGTTGAGATAAAGAACTTGTTGCAGGACACTAGTGGTCTATCAAGTCAAGAAACTACTTCATATTGGCCTACAAAAACCACCTAAACTACATCCCCTGTGCATTGTGCAATAGTTTCAACATTCTTGCATGCTCTCCCCAAACTATTAGTGCTAGACAAAAAATGAATATGACCAATTTTTTTAGGAAATTTAATGTAGTTTAATTATGTACTGACACTTTTACACTAGAGGGTGTGGTTTTTTAGTTATTCAAGGAAAGCGCACAAAAATTATGTTAAATGTGTTTATCTTGGAAACCATTTGAAATAGGGCATATGCCCATCTCAAATTTTTTGTTCAGAATCATCACTCCTCAAAGCATGCACCTCTCCTCCTGACTCACCCTGTATATAATAGGCAATAGTGTCAGCTTCGAAATATTAGTTTATATTAAGTATGTATAAAATTTTATAATTGTGGTGTCCGTTGAAACCTCTGTGGTGTGAATCTTTGAAAATGGAACACATTACCAAATCACTTTATAAATCAGTTATCTTATTGTGAAATACTCTTAGATATAACTTTTATTTTTAATTATTATGATGTCTACTCCATCAAAGTGACAGTGATAAGTATAAACTCTGAGGCCAAACAGACGTAACCTTCCAGTTTTACCAAAAGATAGCGATCTTCAAAGAGGTAAAAGTGCAGGATTTTTAAGTGATAATGGTTTTGCATGCATCAAGTCGAAGAACAAATGCTGTCACACAGTACTGTCAAGTATTCTATCACCTAATGAAATATACGCTGTGTTACGTTCACCTGCTTTATTTCTTCGTTGATTGTCCTCGGTGTCGACGTACTGCATTGCTACACTGGCAGAAAGATGGGGTTTGTAATTTCAACTCTGACTGCTGTAAATAATGTAGCCGACAGGTGCACGGTTGCATTCCACTGTTCACAACCCACCAATATTACTCAGTTATATATGGCCAGTGCTCTATTGTTTAACTTATGATAAGCCTCATTAATAGTTTGCAGGCAGACATCCACATACTGCCACAATAGTTTACTGTTGAACATCTACATACAGTAAAAGCTTAACCACACAGTTCACATATCTTGTAGAATAATAAAGTATATCTAGAACAGACACTGTTATTGTTTTAAAACACAGTCTAATTGTGTTACACTTATTTAATGGATGCATTGTTGTTGATCTAACCAATAAAGGTTCCTCGTCTGAAAGTCGTCTGTAGACTGACTGTCTCGGGACCAAAAATCGGGCCCTTATGTATCTTCACGATAATAGGTCCTGAAACTATACATTGTTCGATGTTTAATTTACAGAAATTACAATTAAAACTTAAGTCATTCAACTAGCTGAATACGTCGAAAAATTGGTTCTTTTTAACAGTTCCTTCTATTACAAGAGTTAGACCGAGTTATTTGTTTAAATCATGAAATTAACAAATATCGTTATTGAAACAATACTTGTGACTGAACTGTTAATTACTTTGGAATTAATTAAGTGCTGGTTTTGCTAACATGTTTTTGAGTAGAGCCAAGTAGATCCTTTAAGAAAACTATTAGTTGTTCCTCCAAATGTTTGCGATTAGTACCGAATTTATAGTTGTTTATAAGTCAACAATAGAATTTTTTAAGTTACAAAACAATTACTGATTTCAACCTATAATGAAAGATACTAACTAGTAATAGTCAAAATAAATTAGAAAATCAGTTGCATACATAAAACTAGCACAAAATTAGACCTGGTGTTATATTCTTTAAAACTGATGAAAATGCGGATTATATTCACATATGTTAACGATAATCAGTTAAAAGTGAAAAAATGAATTTTAAGGAGGCAGATGTCAAAACAAGAGGGGAAGTAAAAAATATCCCTACTTGCTTCATCACAACTGTGAACAGAAAAGAAAAAGATGGGAGCATAACTAAAATCAACTATTGAAAGATTGTGGAGTACTCCAAAAAAATGGGATTTGTTGACAAAGAACATCTTGAAGGCAGCATATGCCAATAACCACAAAAACAGAAAATGGTGGCCCAGAATATTTTAGCACCTCATTGATGTCAGTATTATGAACAATTACATTTTGTATAAATGTCCCAATATGTTGCCCAAGTTATTATTGAAGTCTTGCAGGAGTGCCATAGGATCTATTGGGACATATGCCCATCCCCTTTTGGGTGGAGGAAATCAAATAGTCCAAGAAGTCATTTCATGCCCTACATCTCAATGGCAGCATATACTGATACAGCAGTACAAGTGTCTGTCAAGAGCACTTCTAAGTGGTATACCTACTGCATAAGCAAGCAAAATTTCCAAAGAACAACAAGAATATGTTCCATGTGCAAAGTTGGATTATGTACGATGAACAGAAGAGCACGTTTTCAGCTGTATCATAAATAGTGTTTTTACTTGTGAGGGCTAAGCGTGAAGAACTGAAACGACTTTTTATAGGTTTGAAATGAAGGATCAACGTAAAATTATATGTTATGGATTCTGCTGTTGATTGTATTCTCAGCTTTATTTGCATTGTAATTATACTTTTGTTTAACACATGGATGATATAATTAAAAATGTTCATTCATGATAAATAAAAAGATGGCAGTTTGGTTCAAAGGATGATACATCACCTACTGCATGCAGTGTTAAAGATCTTCTGCGACAATACCTGTTTTGGATGTTATTTGTGCTTCAAAGCCAGCACAGTAGCCAATGCGACATGGTGGTGTCGTTACGTACCCTTTTGATTGAGCTGACAATATGGGCTGTTACCTCCCCATGTACACCAAGGAGTAGATACCTAACTTCCTAGGGCATCAGGACTCCCAGCAACAACCATCATATCAGATGACCCTTGCTGTGCCTGTGTGGCACCCGTGGGGAGAGCCCTTGATTGGTCTAGGTTGTATCAGGGTAGACATTTCGCACATGAAATGTGCCATTAGGATTTGGTCATCTCTTCAGACGGGAATCAAAACTGCACACACTTCTATATCTACATATGTACGCCGTTAGTCACTTTATGGTGTGTGGGAGGATACCTTGTACCACAATTAGTCATTTCATTTCCTGTTCCACATAGAACAAGGGAAAAGCAGCTATATATATGCCTCCGTATGAGCCCTAATTTCTCTTATCTTCGTGGTGCATGTGCAAAATTTATGTTGGTGGCAGTAGAATTGTTCTGCACCAGCTTCAAATGCCGGTTCTCTAAATTTTCTGAATAGTGTGTTGTGAAAGGAACATTGTCTTCCCTCCAGAGGTTCCTATTTGAGTTCCTGAAGTGCATTTGTAACATTTGCATGTTGTTTGAATCTTCCAGTAACAAACCTAGCAGCCCGCCTTTGAATTGCTTTGATGTCTTCCTTCCATACAACCTGGTTGGAATCCTAAACATCCAAGCAGTATTCGAGAATGGGTTCCACTAGTGTCCTATATGTGGTCCCCTTTACAGATGAACCTCATTTTGCTAAAGTTCCCCCAATAAACAAAAGTCGACCAATTGCCTTCCCAACTGCAATTCATACTTGCTCATTCCATTCCATTCCATTTCATATCACTTCACAATGTTACACCTAGATATTTAATCGACTGTGTCAAACAGTACACTACTAATGCTGTATTTGAACATTACAGGGTTGCTTTTCCTACTCACCCGCATTAACCTAGATCTTTCTACCATTCATCATACCAACTAGAAATTTTGTCTAAGCCATCTCATACCCTTCTACAGTTACTCAATGATGATGCCTTCCCATATCCCATTGCACCATCAGTAAATAGCTGCATTGCTGCTCACCCTGTCCATGAAAAAATTTATGTGTATAGAGAATAAAAGCAGTCGTATCACGTTTCTCTTGGACACTAGTGATGATACCCTTGTCTCTGATGAACACTTTTCACCGAGGGCACCATACTCGGCTCAATTATTTAAGAAGTCTTTGAACCACTCACATCTCTAGGAACCTATTCTGTATGTTCATACCGTTGTTAACAGTCGGCAGTGAGCCATTATCTTGAATGCTTTTTAGAAATCCAGGAATATGGAATATGCCTGTTGCCCTTCATACCCTTCGTAGGGTATCGTGTGAGAAAAGGGAAGTTCAGTTTTGCATGAGTAATGCTTTCTAAAACTGCACTGATTTGTGGACAGAAGCTTTCTGGTGTTGAGAAAGTAATTATATTCATACTGAAAACATATTCAAGAGTTCTGCAGCAAACTGATGTTAAGGATATTGTCTGTAATTTTCCATGCTTTTACCCTTCTTATGTTGAGGAATTACATGCACTTGTTTCCATTTGCTGGGCATGTTGAGCTGGATGAGAGATTTGCGATAAATGCAAGCTAAGTAAGGGGATAGGGCTGTAACGCACTCTTTGTGAAATCAAATTGGGATTTAATCTGGACCTGGTTACTTAATTGTTTTCAACTCTTTCAGTTGTTTCTATGCACCAAGGATGTCTGTTACTGTGTCCTCCATATGGGAATCTGTGTAGTGGTCAAATGATGGTACATTTGTATGAACCTCTTGTGAATGATTTTTTTTAATGTGAAGTTTAAAACTTTTCATTTTTCTATCTTCTACTGCCACAGCAGACTGGTCAATGAGTGACTGGATAGAAGCCTTTGACCAACTTAGCGATTGTACATAGGACCAGATTTTTCTTGGGTTTTCGGCAAGATTTTTTACTGAGGTGTGATAGTGGTAGCTGTTTTATGCTTTGTACATCAATCTTTTTACAGTTGCACAAATCACTACTGACTTTTGCCTATTGTCATTTGCACACTCTCTTTTGAACCAGGAGTGCAGCAGTCTTTGCTTCCTCAACATTTTCCAAATGTCAGTCCTTAATCCACTTACTCAGCACATACTTCTCCAAAGCACAACTTAACATCTGTTTAAACTTTGTGCATAACTCATCTATGTCCATTGCATTGGAACTGAACGGTGTCAATTCATTATCTACATGGGATGCCAATGACTGTTTATCTGCTCTTTCCGGCAAAAATACTCTCCTAGCCTTCTTGATTGATTTATTAATTTTAGTACCCATCATTACTATGATATCATGATCACTAATGCCCATCTTCATACTAACACCGTCTGTAAGGTCAGGCCTGTTTTGTATCTACAAGGTCTAACATATTTTCATTGCAAGTGGGCTGTTGAACTAACTGCTCAAGACAGTTACAGAAAACGTGTTCAAAAGTATGATGCAGGACTGTCTGTCTGTACCATCTGCAGTGAATCCAAAGATATCCCAGTCTATACTTGGCAGGTTAAAGTCATCTCCTACTAATATTGCATGATCAAATGCAATGTAGATGGTGTTTGGTATGGTATCAAATTTATATTTCTTCTATGAGATCTGTAACCCTCCTATGTTAATTGTCAGTAGATCTACTTAGTAAAGTTTCTGTCGTTTGCTGTATTACTTGTATTCTCTCCTGGCTTTCGTGCAGGTTTCCGCCATAGAATCATACATATCTGTAAAGAGGGAAGATAGAACCAATACTCCTGCTGGAGAAGAAAGAAATGAAAAGTAAGAGTAGGTGTGTTGGGATCTAAGAAACAAAGACGACAGATTCCCATCCCAGTCCCTATGACTCCCTCCCTGCCAGATTCATCACCAAAATGTCAGAGGATGAAGAGTGTTAACATACAGTACAGAACAGATTTGTTCTGGTTTCATCTGTACAGCCTCTCAAAACTGGTCCCAAAACAACCATCTTGAGTAGCAAGTAGCAAATGTTAAAAAAAAAAAAAAAAAAAAAAAGTCATGATAAGTAATTTAATCCTAACTGTCAGTCGTTATGGCTTTGCTCATGGTATTTCACTATTGACATTTGTGTGTATGTACAGGGTGTCTAAATTTTTGTAATTTTGAATGGTAAGAACCAATACTCTAACAAAGGATATTACTGTATCCTGCTACTGCAGAATAATACTGCAGCAATAAAACATGAACGAGAGAAAAAACTGAAATAAAACTTAAATTGCAAAGGAAATGCGCCATATACAGCAACTAAACACATTGCTGATTGCTCATACAAGCGTCTGCCAACAGCAAAATGTGTCAAAGGCTTTAGAAAGACTGCAATGCTTCGTAACAACAAATTGCTTCCGACGAGCAAGACGTCACAACTGTTAACATTAGATTCGTTTTAACAGTTACGAGTGGGATCATGCGCAGTTGCGTAGTACCTTCTTCTGCTTGTGGCTACAGAAACGTGGCTGTTGGCTGTGTAAGCAGTCGCAGCAAAAAAAAAAAGGGCAGCTAGGTGCTACCGGAAAAAAATTTTACTGGCGCGCCCAAGTTGCCAGATTGCGCAGCAGCCCTGGATCTAGAAGTGGGGGAGGGCAAATTCATATTCTTGAGGAAAAAACCTTGTTTCACAAAGCGCCTAGCATCCAGCACACCTTGGTCTATCGATTATTCGCTATGACTTTCAAGCGTGCCCCTGTCAGTTTTTAAACATTGTTGAACGCATTCTAAGTTGATTTCTGAATGAATCATAAGTTGATTTCTGAATGCGTGCATAGTGTACGTGATGTCTCTGTCAGTGGAATCCTCGTCACATCTAGAAATAAACTTTCCTGCAGAGAGAAGGGGCTATACGAACTGAGCAGAGTACAGCCAACCGCTGTCTGATTATGTGGTTGATTGGGTTTACGAATGATGATTACCAGCAAAATCCATAGATTCAGGCAACCAGATTGCGAATAAACGACTAATAGGTAAGAAAGATTACGTATTACCTTCACGGTGTGCCCAAGAAAATGAAATTTTGACAGAAAATTTTTTGTCAGATCGATATACTAGCAAGGGCCAGTTGTACACTCTTCGGCTAGCAGCCGCTTTAAGGTTTATTCTGGAAGTAGCGTGGAAAACACGTTGTATGAACACGTAATAACGCCTAACCCGAGAATAATTGCGGGATACCTAAACTGGTGATTCTGGAAGAGTTAGTCAAATTAACCGGCAAATAAGCTTTGACACTGGCAGGAATAGATACAGAATTAGTGATGACAACATTGTTTGTTAGAACGAGGAAGGAGAAGAAATGGTGACATCACTTAAATTATGCAAGAATATGACGATTCCAAATTTATATAAAAATTTCGCACTACTACTTTCCGATCTCATGCTTGAGAAACTGGAGCGTATGAATGAAGTGTAAAACTGTAGGTAATCAGGTCGAGAAACCACACCAGCCTTGGGTCTATTTGTAATTACAGCTTTTTCAGTATTAGACAGCGAAATTTTGATTTTTCATGTAGCAAAACGTTTGATGAGGTAACAGATCCTTTCGCAGAAAGGAAAGCACACCATGTAAAGCTGTAGCAAGATTAGAGAGAAAAAAATTCTAGGAGCTAAGGATTGAAGAAATGTGTACTGTCTTGCATGTCTCTTCTCTTTACTGGTTTTATGTATCCTATACTTAATTTTACGTCACACAAAGCAGCAAGTTGTTAGCTAGTAGGGAATAGTGTGTGCAAATTTTCTGAAATTTTTTTTGAAGAGGGGCGGGATGTCAGACCGGCCGACTGGAAGCAGGAGAGGCACCACAGGACATTTTAATTTCCACTGTCCTGAATATAGTTTGATGGCATCCAGTACAAAATATACACGTTTCAGTTCCACAGACCGAAATACAGTGACGTGCGATAGAAGAATGCTGTGTGAAGAGGTGCGGCGCTACAATTCCTCGGATACATATGTTTTATGTATCAGACTCTTCAGAAAGATGTGCGCTACAAAATGAACATATTTTTGAAAATTCGATTTTTTTTTGACGTCCTATTTCAAACGCTCAAGGGACGCCACTATCTACTATTGCCCCGGTTCGGAAATATCGTAGATATGGGTGTGATGCGCAGAGCAGCCTGAGTTATAATAGGGAAGCGGGTAGTCCGAACGTGACCCGTGTTTACATTTAGTGATTTTGCTGTTTCCTCTTTGTCTACTGCACTCACGTCAAATGAAAACAAAATTGATTTCTTTGGCCGGGAGCTATCATGTGAATTAAAATTCATTTACATAATTACGGAAGGCTAAAATACGTTATTAGTTTCAGATTTTATTTTATTTCCACCTTTCTGATAGTCAAGCATTAATTGCCATGCAGAACAATGAAGTCATTTTTATCGGTGTGCTGAAGAAATTTTCTTTTATTAATCTTTTCCGCTGAGGCAGTCAATATATTTGAAACAAAGGGTTTAATTTCGAACTATTGGCTAGTTTCAACTGTTCGGTGCATTTCAACTGTACGTTTTCATCTTCTAGCACTTATGGCATTATGCCATAACAAAGAACCAGACATAACAAACTACTGGTACCCAAGGAAATTTACATCCCGAAACCACACTGAAAAGCTTAATATCAGGTCGATGCCTACTTCACTGGGACTCATTTAAAAATCAGCTCTTTGATGACGAGCCATGTAGAAGAACTTATAGCCCAGAAGATCACACTTTTGTGTCGTTATTAAAAAATTTACTGACACATTTGTGTGATATATCTTAAAATGTAATACGTGAATAAAAGACCAACATTATATGTGAAAGCTTAGCTTCTCTTTCAGCGTGTTGGCCTTAGGACCAATATTATATGTGAAAGCTATATATATATATATATATATATATATATATATATAATAGAGGGAAACATTCCACGCGGGAAAAATATATTTAAAAACAAAGATGATGTGACTTACCATACGAAAGCGCTGGCAGGTCGATAGAAACACACACACACACAAAATTCAAGCCTTCGCAACAAACCGCCGCCCCACAAGGAAAGAGGGAAGGAGAGGGAAAGACGAAAGGAAGCGGGCTACAAGGGAGAGGGCAAGGAGTCAGCTCAATCCCAGGAACGGAAAGACCCATCCTAGGGGGAAAAAAGGACGGGGGCACACTCGCGCGCGCGCACACACACACACACACACACACACACACACACACACACATCCATCCACACATATACAGACACATGGCTGTGTGTGTGTGTGTGTGTGTGTGTGTGTGTGTGTGTGTGCGCGCGCGAGTGTGTGCCCGTCCTTTTTTCCCCCTAGGGTGGGTCTTTCCGCTCCTGGGATTGGGGTGACTCCTTGCCCTCTCCCTTGGAACCCGCTTCCTTTCGTCTTTCCCTCTCCTTCCCTCTTTCCTGGTGGGGCGGCAGTTTGTTGTGAAGGCTTGAATTTTGTGTGTGTGTGTGTGTGTGTGTGTGTGTGTGTGTGTGTGTGTGTGTGTGTCTGTCTGTGTGTGTTTCTATCGACCTGCCAGCGCTTTCGTATGGTAAGTCACATCATCTTTGTTATATATATATATATATATATATATATATATATATATATATATATATAAACCATTAACTTTTCCTGTTCGTGTGTTCGTGCTACTTATTAGTGATGTTGCTATTGGCTGACTACACCATGTGTCCAAAGCTCTGAATATCCGGCTGGCGACATCACGTGACATAAGCTATGACTGGCTTACAAACACGCATCGAAATCTCGATTTCAATACTTCGGAAAGTAACATGCGGTGTTTGATGGAATTCGAATTTATACTTTCGTAATTCGAAAATATGCAGCGTATATGTTACTGCACATCAAACATCATTCCAAAAGGTGTTTTCTCCCCTGAGTTTCGTTTTCTAAAGCGCCGGGGAATTCTACGCCCATGTATAAAACCATAACCATTCAAAGGATTTATAAGTTATACAGTTCCGAGAGAAAATATACTGTCAATTAACAGGGAAAAACTGTGTTTCCACCCAGGAGAAAGTGTATTTTTAACCGAGAAATACGGAATTTTGTTTTTTCCTTGTCCGTGTATACACCCTGATGTAGGAGGTCTGTTCAAAAAATTCCAGAACGTTTATAATTTCAGGCCACCGTTGGGACAAAATGCGGATAGCATCCTTGCACATGCTTGTGTTTAATGTGTAGCTACCTGAAGTTTCATTGTTGTATGTCTGTTAACTATTTTTAAGTGCTGTATTGAGCAGAACATTGGGTGACACAGTTTGTGAATTTCGAAATGGCAGGGTTTGAGGAGTACACATCTGCATTAAATTTTGCACAAAACTCAAGAAAACGGACATACACCAAATGACGAAGGAAGCCTCCAGTGATGAGTGCTTATGACGTACTAGATGTTACAAATGGTTCACACAGTTTAAAAATGGCCAGATAGAAATTAAAGATGACCGTCGTTCAGGATGCCCTTCTACATCTACCGACAACATTTATGTCAGGAATGTAAACGAAGAGTGTCTGTAACCCCCAGGAGCTTCGGCATCTGTTACATTCAGTCCTCCTGGAGTTTCATGGTGCTACCATCTTTTACACTGACAGCTGTAAACTCGTAAATAAGATGATACAGTTTTACATTCCCTTCTGGTCAGCAACACCATCCATATCCAGGAACATGTGGTGTTTTACAGCTGTTAACAGAGTTCTCTACTTTATTAAACAGGCCTCCCTTGACCACGTTTTAATGTTTAGCGATTGAGTGGGCACCTAGTAGCACTGATGTAAACTTCTAGTTGAGTGGAGAGTGCACATCGTGAACTGCGCATGTTTTTTGTAAAATCTGTATGTATTTGGCCCACAAGGCAATTACGGCACATGAGTTGTGTATGCGCAAAAACTCCTTAAAACATGCATTACTGAAGGTATGCTCGCTACCCTGATGCCAAGGTTCACAGAATCTAGAGGAGAAGTAGAGGAGGAGTAGATTTAAGTGCCGTATCTTTCAGATTGCAGCATCTATGTTACGATTAGCAGTATTCAAAGAAAAATAACCACTAAATCCACAAGGTGTTGAACATTAGGGTGTTCACTTGCTCCTGTGCTCTTACACAGCAGCTCCTACTTATATTTTGAGAAAAGACTATGAATGTAAAATCAGACAGACTTGAGCTCTCACAAAGGCTTACCAAAAATGTGTGTGTTAGTGTGTGTGTGTGTGTGTGTGTGTGTGTGTGTGTGTGTGTGTGTGTCGTCTAATTTTGACGAAGACCTTACTGGCCGAAAGCTATATTTGTGACAGTCTTTTTGTTGTGACTGTATGTGACTCTGCATCTCTGCCATATGGTGAGTGTGGCACCTTCCTACCTATTCACAATATTGCAAAATTACTTTAGGACTGACATTTTAACAGGAGCACATGGAAGGTGTGGAGCAGGGTTGCCATATCCCACATAGGACAGGTGCATGATCTTACATATCAATCAACTCACCCAAACAGGCAAGCTATTCTTTCTACAAGTATGAAATTGGCATTGGCATGTTCTGGAAGAGCTCTATTATTATTTTTTTTAATTTTTTCTTTTTTCTTTTTTTTTTAATGGCAACAGATTATTAATACAATATATGGGTAGTTTATGAAAATGCATTTGCTTACGACGTTACCATATTTTTGGCGTGTGGGAAACTTTGTTCTCGTTGAAGTTTAAGTAAATACATTATGCTAATAAAATCTTAAGAAAGCATCACATTTTCATGTACTCCCAACCGGAACTCTCATCAGAATTTTCTAAAATGAGATAGTTTCAATTAAATATGATGCACAATGGGCTGCTCAAGCATCAAGTACTAAGCTAACACCCATATGGTTTTGTTACAAGAAACAGATTGCTAGGTTTATTATTAACCTATTATTAAGTTTTTTGATCTGTCTACGTAATTCTAACTTTGAAAAAAATAAGACTTGTTTGTGCTTATCATTATGAGAAAATGGAGAGCATTGGATTGCCATTAAGTTTCCAGTCTCAAAGTAGGTACATAACGCACAAACAATAATAGGCCAGCTGGCATCAGAGGAAAGAATGAAAATGACACAAAAAAAAGTGATACCTAAGTATTGCAGCAATTGTAAACAATTTTATGTGATACATACTGAATTCCTGAGATGAACTTCATTTGCAATTAGTTGCTCATAAGCCCTGTAGTGATTCGCGAATTTCTGTGTAAATTCTAGAACCACTGAGCCGTCTACTGTCCCGAACACATGATATTCTAGATATGAGTGTGGGATGGTAAAATCCTACCTACTGCGCGTCACATGTTTGGGCGTGCAGCTTTAAAGAGAGAAGAAACTAGATGAGGCAGTCGAACGGCACCAACAAGTACTTGTTGGACAATCCACAGATGTTTTAGAGGAAGAACCATGGAGTTTTTATGCAGCTCTGTGCGTATTGTCAAGTGAAAGAAGAACAGTTGAAAAAGTAATCTTGTGAACTCTTAATTCAGCCTTGTTAGAGGCAAGACCTTTTTTTATGATTCAAGTGAAGTGGAGTCATGTTTATTAACCCAACTCTTTTATAAATTAAATTTGTTTCTGATGTTGGACAGAACGAGTGACTTACTGGAAGTCATATATGTATGTGGAAAGTGAGAATTTTATTCTGTATGGAGTCCAAATATGTCGTTGGTTGACGAAAAGTAAAGTTCATGTATCTACTTATTTCACAAGTAGAAAGAGGCTTAAATAATCCCATACCTAGCATCATTCTACGGAGACAAAGTCAGAATTTTCTAGCTGCCAGCTAGCCAGCAAAGAAGATCGGCTGCGATTCTCGAGTACGTCACCTCGTATAAAAGAAGTGGGATGTTTTTACGTCTACTTCTTGCTTTAAATTGCCATCAAAAATGTTAGAACGTGGTGACCTGTGTGAAAGAATCTGAGAAAACGGGAATTGTAAGTCAAAAACTAACGAAGAAGTTGTTATGTGTTGCCCCAGCAACCAAAAATAACATGACAAGGGATTTACTCTGAGATATTGGAATATGTTCAAGTATCCAATGAAGCATAATTTGAATGAAAAATGCTGAAGACATGGAAAATTCACAACTATAAAGCAGCAAAGAGGATTTTGACGCATTTGTCTAAGAAGAAATATGTATAGAACACTTCAGCCAAGATGATCTAGTGCGGGGAGTATACAGCTCTCACACACATCGCGTGGACGCAGATGCGGAAACCAACCTATGTCCGATGCCACCGGCACCTGCTGCTGTTCACCACTGCTGATTTGCCTCTGCATCCGCTCACCTACGCAACGAGGCTTCTACACTGGATGAGCGTGAAACAAAACTTCATTATTTAGTATGAACTGCTACATACTGTTGAGTGAACTTTTATTGTGTAATTATAGTATTTAAAGTTACTTTTAAATGCTTACCAGGGCTAAATCATATAAAAACATGGACAATATACAACAAATTGAGGACACTCAAGAACCACCTACAGCTATGAGAGTTAGCAAAGAAACACCTGACTGGGCTGAGTTGGTAAATTTAATCAAAGCTCAGAGTGCGACTCGAAGTTTGGTTAATTCTCAATCAAATGCTCAGAGTCTTAAGTTAAACTCATTAGGTTCACAATTAAATACCCAGAGTGAAGTTTTGAATGCTCAGAGGGAAACTCTAAATGCCCAGGGTGAAACTCTAAATAATAAAGCAACAAATCTAGGTTTGCTAAATGCCAAAGTCGACTTGCAAAGCAAAGAGTTTAGTAATCTATGCGAAGGCATGGGTGCTCTTAAGACTGTATTTGAGGCCTTAAATAGTAGAGTAGAGAATTTAAAAAAAGATTTAAAGAATGAATTGACTAATCCTTTGACCATTCATGTAAATCAAATGTTTACTGACCTTATTCAGAAACAGAATGACAATGTCCAAGATTTATCAAAAAGGTTAGAATTTAAGATTGAGGACAGATATAATAACGTGGAATCCGAAATTAATGAAAAGTTAGTATCTTTTGGAAATGTGTGTAATGTTAAGTTTAATACTTTGAAAGAGAGTGTAGATAAGAATAATGAATTAATACTGATTATTCAGTCGCAAATTAGAGGTGCCAGTACATGAGTAGATGATGTAGAAAGAAATTTCAAAGAGAAAATAACGAACTTTGATATCATAAATGTAAGTAGTTTGGAGAACAATTTGAAGAAATTATAGATCGAAAAGTTACCGAGAGAATAACCTCCAGAAATGTATCGCCTATTCTGTCTTCTGAACTTAGTGATACCAGGAAGGGTATAGATGACTTGTGGAGACAATTCAAGCTTATCCAGGATAAAGTAGAAAAAAGGGTAATGTCACCTAATGTGGTGTTAACTAGTAAAGCTGTGCCTGATTTACAATGGGGGCTAATTCAGGGTTATCTAGACATTTCCCTAAATTTGAGCCGGACGGAGCTGTACATCTGACCCATTTCTTAAAAAAGGTTTAACCAAGCATTACCAAAAAATTGGGAAAATTCTAAGAAGATCGAATTTGCTGTGGGGTAGCTTCTAGGGGAAGCCTCAGATGGGGTACAGTAAAAAGAATTTTTCCTCTTGGGAGGACTTTCAAAAGAAATATAAAGAAAACACACACACACACACACATATATTAAGATGAATCTGAGTAAGAGAGGAGAATATATGTGTAATGATGAGCTCATAAATTTTGGTCTCAAAGTAAAATTACATATATTCTGTGGGAAAGTAAGTTCAACTATTCAGCCTATTGGCTCTGAATAAAACATTTAAATTCTGGCAGACCATATTTATTGAAGTATGGTTGGGTATGTATAATGCACCAAAAGGGATAAGCAGAGATGAAACTGCACAACCTTCTAACTGCCAAGACAAGCGTAGAAAATTTTTGTGAGGGAAATTATGGCTTGTTTCTCCTCATTTTGAAGGAAAATAAAACCCAATAATTTCACGTGTCTGTGGGTACAAAACTCAGACACCATGTGATGGAATTCACCATGCTTTGCCTTAGTGCAGTTAGAATTTAATCTGAGAAAAGGACTATTTGTGTTCTGATTTGAGATTGTTTTTAATTTATCCAAAAGATACTATCATTGCTGAAAATAATTTTGAATGTAGAGGAAAGGTGCTTGTTATGGGAGAGTTAATTAATGTGATACAGCTAGATTCTGACTAAAAGTAACAGCTCAGCTCTGTTGGAAAGTATAAGAACTTAGTTCTCATAGCACCTTAGGTATAGGGCAGTGACAGTAGACCAATATGGAGCTGGTCATTGTTGAGAGCGCTTGATTTTTAAAAGTATTGAATTACACAGTTGCGAGTGCATGTGTTTGTAGGGATTTAATATCTGAAATTGAGTGGTTGTTGAAACATATTTACTTTTTCATTTGCTATAATGAGATGTCCTTCAAACTGAGAAGCTGAATTATGAGACTAAGTTTCTAGCAGAAGATGCCTTATTCCTAACACATGATGCCATGGGTATCCGAACACATGACAGTATCTCATATTAGGACATGGTATCTCATTTAGAGCAACTTCTGCTTCCTACCCTAGTAGCTCAATTCATATTCATTTTTACTAAGTGGTTTGTCAATTTTGTACACTTTGTGAAGCCATCTGGTGATGATCCTGTCGTACTAATACTTGACGGGCATCATATCACATTTGTGTGGTACACAAAGTAAGAGAAAACTGTATCCCTGTTTGTTTATCACCCCATTCCACACATAAAATGCAGACTTATGTGTGGAATTCATGGGATTGCTCTGAATCTGTTAAGTAGCTAACATCATCTCCATGCAGGGAACATTCGAAATGATTCAAAGAGAAGAAAGCTATAGTGGAATCAAAGCAGACAGAACCAAAAGTTGTGTTCACGAAAGAAACAGAGGAAATATAACCTTTCAGTCATTCAGAGCTTGCTACAAATTTAACTGAGGAGAGTGCATCAGAGGGCAATATGAAGAAGACACTGAATGCATATTCTGCAGTGGTCGTTTCTCTGAAGACTAATATAGAGAAATGAGCACAGTGCATGGAATGCTACCGTAGGGCTTCTGAAAAATGTCAGCTTAAAAAATATGTTTTGTATGCCCTGGCTGTACTTTTGTTGCAAAAAAAAAAAAAAAAGAGAGAGAGAGAGATGATGTTGGAAAGGCAGTAAGATAGAGACTATTATTATTTTAGGGTTTACTTGTTCTTATATTTGTCAATATTAAGTGTTTTCTCTGACTCTCTCTTATTAAGACACTATTTCAATTCAGAATAACTCGCTATGGTCACAGGTTCAAATCCTGCCTCGGGCATGGATGTGTGTGATGTCCTTAGGTTAGTTAGGTTTAAGTAGTTCTAAGGAACTGATGACCTCAGAAGTTAAATCCCATAGTGCTCAGAGCCATTTGAACCATTTTCAGAATAACTTGTTTGTGCTTTTTTTTTTCAAATTTACGTGCATGAAGTGTTAAGTAGTACTAATTCAATAGAGAACATTTATAGTACAATGGTTTCCTGCAGATTTTCAATTAAAAATATAGTTATATCAAATGCTGTAATACAAAGTGGAGTAATGTGAAACCAGGAATGATTCACATAAAGGATGAAGCAAGTGTGATGTCCACCCAGCATTGGTATCAATCATTGCGTCACCTCACGAGGCACAGAGCCAGTCAGCCTCTGGAAATATGTTTCATCATCAGTGAGACTCTCCCATGCATGCAATACTAGGTCCCACAGTTGGTTACGTGAGTAAGGGGCCAGTGTAAGTTCATGTGAAGCTTCATTTTGGGCCACAAATTTTCAATGGGATTCGCGTCCAGTGCTCGAATAAGCCAGTTGCGTCCAGTGCTCGAATAAGCCAGTTGATCAGGTCGACATATGCCTGTTGTGAAAACAATTACTGAACAATTCAACTCATGTGAACTGGTTTTGACTCATGTTGAACCATCAAGTGCTGGAACTGGATCACTCCATTGGGACAGCGCATCTTCACACACTGTACCATAGTATGTTTCATGATGTGCTCATACTGATCTGTGGCGAGATGACCATAAATTCAGTGAAGTTTCCCTCCCCTATCTGATGACATCCACGTCCAGCATGAGACTGTGATGCAGTCAACACCCAAAAATTAAACCATATAATTTGTATTGTAATGTGCTCCCCATGGCTTTAGACCATCACTGCACCCTCGTTCACTAAACTAAATGTTGACTTGTGAAAAGATGATGTGGTACCCATTATGGTCTATATTCAATTCAGCTAAGGCAAACCTATAAAGTTTGTGATCATGAAAGAGGACCTCTTTTACTAGTAGCCTTATGGGTTCTTAAGGCCAGCATCCCATAAGCAGTTGCAAACGGTTTGCGAACAGCCATGGATACTTGTCTAATTCTTGAGTTGGACGAAGTATAAAAATGGACATCCCATATAGAAGTCAACACCTTTCCTAAAGTCAACCCCTGAAGCAGGCCAATTACTTCTGGTGTGTACCACAGCTTAATTCATTTCTGCGCACAGCAAGGTTGAATACTGCACCTGGCTACCACTTCACGCACACTGATACCATAATACTGGACGAGTGGCAGGGTGCTCTCTCTCTCATGGCTTGACCCCCTGCAGGTCCAGGGATTAGAATAGGCATGGGGTATTCCTGCCTGTCTTAAGAGGTGGCTAAAGGGAGTCTCACACGTTTTGGCCTTTATGTGATGTTCCCCTGTACGGTTTGACCACCAATTTTCAAAATTTTCCAGAAGAGCAAGCCTATTGGGGAAGGGAACCATACATGGTGCATTGTGTCCATTGTGCCTTGAGATCTTTAGCTCACTTTCTCCTCATCGCACTGTAGTCCAGCTCATCTCCATCTCTTGGGCGAGGATGCCTTTCTGGGTGCGTTTTCCACCATGCACTATGCAGTGTCACTTTTTGCACAGACGATGACCATGGACTTCTTTCTTTGCACCTCATATCGAGCACAGTAGCCAGTCCATTGTGGTGGGGCTGTCATGAACCCTGTTGGTTGTAGCCCCCTGACACATGGATCGCTCTGCTGATACCTGCACCATTAACTCCCTATGTATTCCAAGGAGTAGATGCCCATCACCCTGGGGCATCGAGCCTCCCAGCAATGGCCATCCTACAAGGTGGCTTTTACTGCGGCTGGGTGGTGCCCGTGGGGAGGGCCCCTGGTCGGAGTGGGTGGCATCAGGGCGGATGACACACGATGAAGCGTACCACATCATCACTTGCTGGTGATCAAACACCAGCAGTCTCTAAGTGTTCCAAGTCTCAGTACAATGTAAGGAGTATGCTATTAAATTGTTCCCCTCCCTGGCCACATCATGGGAGGAATGTCAGGCTAAGGATGTCAGCAAACCTTATTCACCTTGGAACCTCATATGTACAAGAACTTCATTTTGATGAAGCCACAGTTTTTTGTATAGCATTTAGAGGATAAGTTTGGGGAGGTGGAGGCTTTTCCAAAATGCGATCTGGGTCAGTATTGATAAAAACAGCATCCTCTGCCCAGTCATGGACTTTACTCACCTGTAACAAGTTGAGAGATGTTTCTGTTACCATCATGCTACATAAGAGCTTAAATATGGTCCAGGGTATTATCTTCCACAGGGACCTTCTTTCACAGTCTGACGACGAGCTGTGTGCCAATTTAAAGTGGCAAGGTGTTCATTTCGTGTGGTGCGTCCATCGTGGTCCGAGAGACAATAGGTTGCCACCGGTGCCTTTATCTTGGCCTTCCAGGGTGACACCTTACCTGAGGAGGTCAAGGTGATGGTCTACTGCCCCGCCTCCCATATGTGTCAACTGCGGAGAGCATCATTCGCCATGCTCGCCAGACTGTAGGGTTTTACAGAAAGAGAGGAAATCATGGAATACAAGACCCTGGACTGACTGACCTACACTGAGGCTAAGAGAAAACATACTGCCTACATCCTGTGACTATGACCTCCTCATATGCCGCCGCTACGAGAACAGTTGATGGAGCTACTGTGATGTTTATGTGGGTTCCTGGTCATGTCGGCCTGACAGGAAATGAGGCCGCTGACACTGCTGCCAAGGCTGCAGTCCTTGTACATCAGATCGCTAGATCTTACATCCCCTCCGATGATCTCTGTGTTGCCATCTGTCTGCAGGTGGTGTCACTTTGGTATCACCACTGGTCCTCCCTTCAAGGGAATGAGCTCCGGGTTATTAAGCCTCCCTCAGTGGCTTGGATAACACCCTCTTGCCGCAAGGAGATCATTTTAACAAGGTTGCATATTGGGGACTGTCTCTTTAGTCATTGACATTTGTTAAGTGGTGCTCCCTCACCAGTTTGTGCACATTGGGACCAACTTTTGAATGTCAATCATTTTCTGATGGAATGATTTTTTTTAAAAAAAAAAAAAAAAAAAAAAAAAAAAAAACTGCTTACATTCCCATTTGTGTTTGCCATCTGAGTTATCAGCCATTTTAGCAAATGACGTGTGGGCTGTCAACCACGTTTTACTTTTTATCCGTGGTAGCAGTATGGTGAAGGCCATTTAATTTTTGGTTCTGGACCTCCGTTCCTCTGTGGTGTATTTTATAGACCTTTCTCCATGTCCCTGTTTTTAACTGTATTCTTTACCATCAATCAGGATTGATCTGTAGTCGTTTTTAACTTCTCTCTTTGTCTTAATGCTCTACAGTTTTGACGTGGGCAGGTGTGACCCTAGTTGTGTTTGCCCCCTAAAAAAAAAAAAACAAGAGGCATTTAAGCAATCATTCTTCCCGTAGTTCTACATCTACATCTACATTTATACTCTGCAAGCCACCCAACGGTGTGTGGCGGAGGGCACTTTACGTGCCACTGTCATTACCTCCCTTTCCTGTTCCAGTCGCGTATGGTTCGCGGGAAGAACGACTGTCTGAAAGCCTCCATGCGCGCTCTAATCTCTCTAATTTTACGTTCATGATCTCCTCGGGAGGTATAAGTAGGTGGAAGCAATATATTCGATACCTCATCCAGAAACGCACCCTCTCGAAACCTGGCGAGCAAGCTACACCGCGATGCAGAGTGCCTCTCTTGCAGAGTCTGCCACTTGAGTTTATTAAACATCTCCGTAACGCTATCACGGTTACCAAATAACCCTGTGACGAAACGTGCCGCTCTTCTCTGGATCTTCTCTATCTCCTCCGTCAAGCTGATCTGGTACGGATCCCACACTGATGAGCAATACTCAAGTATAGGTCGAACGAGTGTTTTGTAAGCCACCTCCTTTGTTGATGGACTACATTTTCTAAGCACTCTCCCAATGAATCTCAACCTGGTACCCGCCTTACCAACAATTAATTTTATATGATCATTCCACTTCAAATCGTTCCGCACACATACTTCCAGATATTTTACAGAAGTAACTGCTACCAGTGTTTGTCCGCTATCATATAATCATACAATAAAGGATCCTTCTTTCTATGTATTCGCAATACATTACATTTGTCTATGTTAAGGGACAGTTGCCACTCCCTGCACCAAGTGCCTATCCGCCGCAGATCTTCCTGCACCTCGCCACAATCCTCTAATGCTGCAACCTCTCTGTATACTACAGCATCATCCGCGAAAAGCCGCATGGAACTTCCGACACTATCTACTAGGTCATTCCTACATGAATGGAAAAGGAGAAAGCCGTTCCACTTGTACTGTGCTTGTGCTTCTGTTTCAGAAAGCTTTCAGTCCTATGCGATTGTTGCACCCTACAATTTTGTTAGTTTTCATTTTTATGGTTGCTGGAGTTACTATTTTATTTGTTGTTACTGTTATTTGTTGTGTGGTACCAAACCAGCACTTAAATGTGATTTGCGGAGTACCCATGCAGATGTAGAATTTCATAAGGAACTAAAACTAAACTAAACTCTGCCCAAATAAGCCTCAGAAGGTCCAGCGGTACTTCCTGACTGCATGCTATCCTCAGCTGGTAGGTATCACTGGATGCAGATATGGAGGGGCGTGTGGTGAGCACACTGCTCTCTCAGCTGTTGTCGGTTTTAGTGACTGAGCTGCTGCTTCTCAATCAGCTAGCTCCTCAGTTGGCCTCACAAGGCGTAAGTGCACTTTGCCTGCCAAAAGCACTCACACATTCAAGTCACAGAGCTTAACCTCAGTGATCTGATGAACTTCAGTGGTCTGACGGGAACCGATGTTACCACTGCGGCAAGACCACTGGTGGTTTCACAAGGAAGTTCGTTGAAAATAGTGAGTGGAAAAATACAATGTCGTACAGGGTCAGTCGAGAGAAATTATTTGCACATTAAGTGCCTACTTTGAGGGTGAAAAACTTAATGGTGGCCCACTGCTCTCCATTATCAATGTAACTGACAGAACTGCTGCCACTTTGAATACAAACAAAGCCACAGTTACAAAGACTGGCAAAGAAATTTTCCAGAAAGAAAATAATATTGGAGAAACATTGACGCTTCCAACTCCAGGGAAAAAAACATTGCGTGGGTTACCAATACAGACTCATTTCCTGGGGTTGTAATTTGTCGCTACCTCAGAAAGCAATTATTACATTTAACATTATTGGTCACCCTTGTAGTATCAGTTGTTTTTCAAACCAGTCCCAGATTGTTATTCACAGATTTGCACAACCTTGGATCTCTCTACAGTCAGGGGCGATATTGCTACATGACAAAGTTGATTTCTAAGGCATATCTGGACTAGAATATTGAGAAAATGATGTAGCCTGATGAAGCATGAGTCAATTCTGGTCACATTACCAAGGATGGGTGACACAACTGAAGGAACAACAGCAGTGCCTACTGACAAGGGGGACATGCATTCTTTTCGTGGTGGCACCACATAAATTTTTCACCCAAACCGTCTCCTGCTTTTTAAATCAGAGAAGACAGCAGATTATCAGGACAAAATGAACTCATTTATGTTTACAAAGTGCTTCATAGAATCACTAATTACAATCTGAGCAAACTATTAACAATAACTGTTCTAGAAAATGCTGCTTATGATTCAGTTGTTGTTGACAGGGCACATACCACGATAAAGCAGATTGAGGAAATGATTCATTGGCTTCTGCATTATAATGTCAATAACCTTAGAAAAGGGAAGCTTATACAACTAATATCTACATAAATAAAAATCAAATGCCCCATGTACGTAAGGTCATCATCACTTGTGAACTGCTCGATCTATTTGGCTGATTATTATTTTTACTGTGTGCATAATTGTCAGAAGTGCGGGTACCAGGTTGAGATTCATTGGGAGAGTGCTTAGAAAATGTAGTCCATCAACAAAGGAGGTGGCTTACAAAACACTCGTTCGACCTATACTTGAGTATTGCTCATCAGTGTGGGATCCGTACCAGGTCGGGTTGACGGAGGAGATAGAGAAGATCCAAAGAAGAGCGGCGCGTTTCGTCACTGGGTTATTTGGTAACCGTGATAGCGTTACGGAGATGTTTAACAAACTCAAGTGGCAGACTCTGCAAGAGAGGCGCTCTGCATCGCGGTGTAGCTTGCTCGCCAGGTTTCGATAGGGTGCGTTTCTGGATGAGGTATCGAATATATTGCTTCCCCCTACTTATACTTCCCGAGGAGATCATGAATGTAAAATTAGAGAGATTAGAGCGCGCACGGAGACTTTCAGACAGTCGTTCTTCCCGCGAACCATACGCGACTGGAACAGGAAAGGGAGGTAATGACAGTGGCACGTAAAGTGCCCTCCGCCGCACACCGTTGGGTGGCTTGCGGAGTATCAATGTAGATGTAGATGTAGAACAAGGTTGTATGAAAGAAAATTTTTGGAAAAGTCAGAAATTTAGATGGTATTTTTGTATGAAAATCTCAATGAAAGAAATTTGATTTTTGCTTTGGCAGTCCTGCTGTCACACACAAAAACTGAAAATATTTCAGTGTGTTATCAATGGTAATCATATCTTTGGTGTGTTGCAAACATTCAATTGATTTCAGTTCGTGGTTTATTTCTTTTTGAAAAAATGCCAACAGTGGGGTGTCAAAATACCAGTCGGTGTGCAAGCCAACTACAGGGTCATCGAGTCAGTGAAACTGATGTAGGGCATAGACAGCATTTGTAGGCAAATCAAATAACAATTTTTCAAGCACCATTATGACTCCGGAACTGAATTCCAATTACTTTTATTTGAATAAATTCATGATCTTACTGAAATTGTTTTGTTTCAATCTGTACAAATTCTACATCTACATCTACATTGATACTCCGCAAGCCACCCAACGGTGTGTGCTACAGATTTCCCTTCAAATTAGGAGTAGGTATGATTAGCATAAAGTTTGAAAGAACCGGTATCTCATGCCATTTCCCTTCATGCACCCAATCCTATTACCACCCTGAAGAACCAGCCACAAAGGAGTGTCCTCTTCATCGCACAGTATCACATCACACAGTACCATCTCGGACTGGAACAACTGAACCACATTCTTTTTCCCGGGCTTTGATTACCTATCATCATGCCCTGACACAAGGAGGGATAGGTTACCCAAGATACTTCCCACCCTCCTAAAGTAGTGCTCCATTGCCCACCCAACCTCCACAACATCCTAGTCCATCCCTATGCCACTCACAATCCCAACCTCTTGCCACAAGGATCATATCCTTGTGGAAGACCCAGATGCAAAACCTGCCCAATCAACAGAACCAGCACTTCCTACCCCTTCAGGGGCTGGGCCACCTGTGAAAGCAGCCATGTCGTTTAACAGCTCTGCTGCAATCACTGCACAGCTTTTTATATTGGTGTGACTACCAACTAGCTCTCCACCAGGATGAATGGCCATCACCAAATTGTGGCCAAGAGCAATGTAGACCACCATGTGGCACATCATACAGCTGAAGACAACATACTTGATTTCAATGGCTACTTCACTACATGAGCCGGCTGAATCCTTTCCTCCAACACCATCTTTTCTGAACTGTCCAAATGGGAGTTATCCTTACAACACATTCTATGTGCCCATAATTATTCTGGCCTCAACCTATGGTAACATACTATCCACATGCCCTCCATCCAAAAGTTTCCATCCCCATTCTCATCTCCCACCTTATTTGTAGCTATCTGCCAATTCATCCGCCTTTCTTTCCCCACTCCTCTCCTTTTCCCCCCCACCTTCCTGCCCCACAACCTCCTGATGCTGCATCTGTTGACATTATAATCCCTGCACACTCTACCAGACAGTGTTCATCTCTCTCCCCACCTGCACACCATCCCTTCCCCTTCCCCGCCCCCTCCAGGTTGCTGCTTGCATCCCACGTATTATTGTATTCTGGCCCAAGATGCTGGAGTTGGTGGTTGTATGTGCATGAGATGTGCTTGCTTGTGTCTGTGAATAGTTTGTGTCTCTCTCTTACTGGTGAAGGCTGTGGCTGAAAGCTATATGTGACTCTTAATTGTGCCTGCATGCAACTTGACATGTCTTCTTTATGTCCAGTAGCAGTCTGCCTTTTCCCTACATTGTTGATATTCCTACCAGGAGTTTCCATTGTTTGCATATTGTTTTATATACACATTATAACACTTCCTTTTAACTGTATGAAATGCCGAGATGCTTCTTTGAATAAACGCGTAAGAGCAACTCTGTATAATTGATGGCAGCATTTGAGGCTCTGGAATTCCAGTGAAGTAATTGGGATTTGTGTCTCCTTGCTACCCTCTCTCTCTCTCTCTCTCTCTCTCTCTCTCTCTCTCTCTCTGTGTGTGTGTGTGTGTGTGTGTGTGTGTGTGTGTGTGTGTGTGTGTGTGTGTCTGCCACCCCCTCCATATTTCTCTCTTTTTTTCTTCTTCTTTGTATTGTGTTGCAAGCATAATGCAAATCTAGCTGGGGTATGTTGAATATAACACAGGGCACCACAGACAGGTATATGACAAACACTCACTTATTGCCAGGATGTCTCAGCATATGCAAGCCATGAGAGATTGGGTGGGTGGTTGGTTGGTTGGTTGGTTGGTTTAAAAGAGGGGGGAAGGGACCAAACTATGAGGTCATTGGTCCATTGTTCAGAGGGAAACAATGCCACAAGGGTGAGAATAAGACAATGAGACTTATAACACAAAACCAAATGAAAGGAAAAACCACAACAACAACTGAAGGGCAACAAACACTTAAATGGACAAAAGGGGACAAGAAAACCACAAAGATGCAAGAAACAGGTAGAAGATGTTAAAACAAGAAAGCAGGTTACTATGGTTGGCTGACCATGAGGATAAAAAGGAAAAGCCAGCCACTTTGCAACACATTAAAACCTTCATCCTGAAAGTACTAGGATGGGGGTCACACAGGGACAAAGGATATGTGCTAAAACTTAGAGTAAATGATAAAACTCACTCTCACAATGAATGAAACGTAAAACTAAAGCTGCTGTTGAGGCATTGTCGCCCTACACCAAAGGTAGGGTGCTGGGAAAGTCAAAAGTCCACCGCAGAGCGGCTAAAAGTGGGCAGTCCAGCAAGAGATGGATGACTGTCATTTGTGAGCCACAGCAACACCAGGATGGGTCCTTGTGATGGAGGAGGTAACCATGTGTCAGCCATATATGGCCAATGCAGAGCTGACAGAGAATCACTAAGTCCCTGCGAGAGGCACCCACAGACGTCTTCCACACATTCGTAGTTTGCTTAATGGCATGCAGCTTGTTGTGCATACTGAGGTTATGCCATTCCATTTCCCAAGGCCACAAAACCTTGCAGCGTAATACTGAACATAGGTCGGTTTCAGAGAAGCTGATCTTCATAAGCAGTTTCTGCGTAGCCTGTTTGGCCAGCCTGTCGGCAAGTTCGTTGCCTGGGATTCCGACACGAACTGGAGTCCAGACAAACACCACTGAATGACAGGACCATTCCAGGGCATAGATGGACTCCTGGATATTTGCTACCAGAGGATGACGAGGGTAGCACTGATCGATAGCTTGTAGGCTGCTCAAGGGGTCAGTACACAGGAGAAATGACTCGCCTGGGCATCAGTGGATGTGCTCAAGAGCATGAGACATGGCCGCCAGCTCTGCAGTGAAAACACTGCAGCCATCTGGCAAGGAGTGCTGTTCCATATGTCCTCCATGAACATAGGCAAAGCCAACGTGACCATCAGCCATTGAGCCACCGGTGTAAACGAGTTCGTGGCCAAGAGGAAGTGACAGCGGAGAGTCGCAGGGTTAACTGAGTCCTTAGGGCCATGTGTAAGGTCCAGGTGAAGCCGCAGCCTAGGTGTACACCATGGAGGTGTTCGTAAATGATCCTTAAGTATAGGTGGTAAAGGCAAGGACTCCAGTTTGGAGAGATGGTATCACACGTGAACTGCAATTGTAAACCCTGACCTGGGCTGCTGATGAGGGAGATGAACCACCATGGGTGGGAAAAGAAGATGGTAACTCGGATGTGCAAGAGAACTACAAATGTGTGCAACGTAACTGGAGAGCAATTATGCATGCCTAACCTGCAATGGAGGGACCCCAGCAGGATGCTGGTCACCGGACTCATCCTAAGAGCTACTGCCTCTAGGCGAACACCACAGTGGTGCACTGGGTCGAGTAAATGCAATGTTGAGGGTGCCGCTGAACAATAAACCACACTCCCAGAGTCAAGATGGGATTGGACAAGTGCTCTGTAGAGCTGCATCATCGTAGAGCGATCTGTACCCCAGTTGGTGTTGCTCAGGCAGCAGAGGGTATTGAGGTGCTGCCAGCACTTTCACTTAAGCTGATGGAGGTGGGGAAGCCAAGTCAATTGGGCATTGAAAACCAGTCCTCAGAACTGATATGTCTCCACTACGGTGAGTGGATCATCATTAAGGTAAAGTTCTGGTTCCGAATGAATGGTACAACACCAACAGAAGTGCATAACACATGACTTTGCGGCCAAAAACTGAAAACCGTGGGCTAGAGCCCATGACTGTGCCTTGTGGATGGCTCCCTGCAGGCGCCGCTCAGCAACACCAGTACTGGTGGTGCGGTACAAAATGCAGAAGTCGTCTGCATACGGAGAAGGTGAGAACAGACGGCCCTACAGCTGCTCCTAGACCATTAATGGCCACTAAAAATAGAGATACACTCAATATGGAACCCTGCAGGACCCCATTCTCCTGGATATGGGGGTAACTTTGGGAGGCACCAACTTGGACATGAAAAGTACGAAGCGACAGGAAATTGTGCATAAAAATTGGGAGCGGGCCTTGGAGACCCCACTCATATAATGTGGCAAGGATATGATGTCACCAGAGTGTGTCATATGCTTTTCGTAAATAAAAAAAGACGGCAACCAGGTGTTGGAATCTGGAAAAGGCTGTTCGGATGGCAGACTTGAGAGACACAAGAGTATAAGCGGTAGAGCGACCCTGGCGGAAGCCGCCCTGACGTGGAGCCAGTAGGCCACGTGACTCCAGGACCCAACCCTACTGCTGACATACCATACATTCCAGCAGCTTAAAAGAACGTTGGTGAGGCTGATGGGCCTGTAGCTATCCACATCATTTTCACCGGATTTAAGCACCGCCATTGCACCAGATCCGGTTGAAGATGACGAGATGTCACTAGTAGTCAGACGAGGGATGTTTAATCATCTGAATGTGGATCCGATCTGGCCCAGGAGCTGTGTTGGGGCAAGGGGGCAATGTGCAAGGGCACTGAGGAGCTCCCACTCTGTAAATGGGGCGTTACAGGGTTCACTGTGGCATTAGCGAACGAGAGGACTTTCCTTTCCATCTGCCGTTTGAGGGTGTGAAAGGTTGGGGGGTAGTTCTCTGATGCAGAGGCTCAAGCAAAGTGCTCTGCAATCGCATTTGTGTCGGTAGATAACACGCCATTGATGTTAATGCTAGGGACACCTGTTGGGGTCTGGTACCCAAAAAGACATCTGATCTTCATTCAAACTTGGTAAGGTGATGTATGGCACCCAATGGTCGAGACACATCTCTCCCAACACTTCTGCTTCTGTCTTTTGATAAGCTAGTGAATGTGGGCATGGAGCTGCTTCAAGGCTATGAGATGCTCCAGGGATGGGTGCCGCTGTAGAGCTTGCCAACGCTCCGTAATTGCCTCAGCGACTTCTGGCAACCACCAAGGGACCACCTTTCACCGGGGGCACCCTAAAGAGCAAGGGATCGCGTTGTCCGCCACAGTAATGATTGTTGTAGTCACCTGCTCAGCCATCACATCAATGTTACCGTGTTGGGGAGAGTCAACGGTGACTGCAGAGGTGAAAGTTTCCTAGTCTGCCTTGTTTAAAGCCCATCTGGACAGGTGTCCATGGGCCTGGCGCTGGGGCAGTGACAGGAAGATGGGGAAGTGATCATTATCATGCAGGTCGTCATGTGATCTCCTGTGGATAGACGGGAGAAGTCCTGAGCTGCAAATGGATAAATCAATGGCCAAGTAACTACCACGAGCCACACTGAAATGTGTGCCGGCCCCAGTATTTAAGAGGCAGAGGTCAAACTGAGACAGTAAAATTTCAACATCTCTGCCTCAGCCAGTAAGCACGATGCCACCCTGCAAGGGGTTATGGGCATTAAAATCTCCCAAAAGTAGGAAAGGTTTAGTGAGTTGATCAATCAGCGCAACTAATACATTCAGGGGTACTGCACCATCTGGAGGAAGATATACATTACAGACAGTTATTTCCTCCGTTGTCCTTATTCTGACAGCCACAGCTTCAAGAGGGGTTTGAAGGGGCACAGTTTCACTAAAGACTGAGATTAGGACATAAATGCAAACTCCACCTGACGCTTGATTATAGTCGCTACAGTTCCTGTAATATCCCTTATAGCCACGGAGAGCAGGGGTCTGCATTCCCGGGAACCCGATTTCCTGGAGGTAATGCAGAAAGCAGGTGTAAAGCGTAACAGCTGCTGTAGCTCAGCCAGACGGTGGAAAAAACTGCCGCAATTCCACTGGAGGATGACATCATCGTGAGACTGGGAAGGCAGGGAACATTCAGTGAGGTAATTTACGCCTCAGGTTCACCTGCTGCCACTGACTTATTGCCTGAGCAATCTATATCCATTGTGTGTGAGGGTCTGGCGAGATCTAGGTCCTCAGCAGATGCTAGAATCTCCACCGTATCTCCAGATGCAGAACTTGTAGGTAGCAGTGGTGTGGTTGCCACCACAATTTCCTTGGTCTTCTTTTTGGACTTTTCTTGCTGCTCCTTGGGTTTCTCTGGCAGGGAAGGCTTCACTGATTCAGTCTCTGGGACTGAGGATGATTGTGAAGCCCTATGACCAGCTGCTTTTGGGCACTTCAGCTGAGAAATGGGGACTGGTGTCCCTGATGGTCAGGGGGGGGGGGGGGAAGGGGGCAGTGCTCCCGAGGTAGGTGGTGTGGGAGCAACAGCAGCGGAAGTGCCCCCCACCATCAAGGCAGCAGGTGTAGCCTTCTGGCACTGAGAGCCAACTCTAACTGATGAGGCTGCATCTGTTCTCATAGCGGTGGCATATGAGGAGGTGACAGCTATCCTGGACCCGTTGCACTAAGGGATGGATGGATGTGCAGCACACAGAGGCTTTGAAGGGTGCTGAGAGAGTCTGAGCAGATGACACAATTGAAAAGCCTGTGTCACCAGATGTACTGCGTGGCCTGGTACAGATGGAAGAGCTCTGCTGTAAATTCTGAGCAGGGTTCCGTAATCCGATACTGAAAAATGTCGGTCCCAATGACAAAGGCACGCACAACACCAGGTCAGTCCAAGAGCCATCAGTGTACACAAATGTACTATCATGAAATTCCATGTGAATGCCATGAAGCTGAAGGCAATAGAGTGAGGCTGGAGAAGTGTCCTTAGGAAGCAAATGAAGATCAAGGCAGAGACAGCCCGCCACATGAAGCCCAGATGTTGAAGTGTTCACACCCACCGGAAAAGCATGAAGTTAAGCTGCCAGAGCAAGAGCTGAAATCAAACTCCAAGAGGTAACAGAGAAGGAGGATGCCCCCCATACAGGTGACGAAAGGAGTCATCGAAGAAGGAGGCGTAAGATAGGTGGCCACGAATGGCAGACAAACAGCATCTACTGAGACTCTCAGAAGGGCTAGTGCAAAAGGCGCCAGTTGCCAGACGGATGCCACGATGGTACACAGTATTGAGACAGTGTAAGAGAGACGGACATGCAAATGCATAAACAAAATACCCATAGTCTAGTTTTGAACGGACCAGGGACCAGCACAAACGGAAGAGGGTGGTTTGATCTGTACCCCACGAAGTACCATTGAGGACATGTAAGACATTGAGGGACCACATACAGTGGGCTGCCAGGTAAGACACATCAGAGGACCAAGAAGGTTTCATGTTGAGCATGAGCCCCAGGAATTATGTAGTTTCAATGAAAGGAAGAGCAACAGGTTCATGGTGTAAAGACTGTGGAAGAAATCAATTGCACCAATAGAAATTCATGCAAATGGTTTTCTTGGTGGAAAAATTTAAAGTCATTGTTGATGCTCCATGAGAGCAGGATGAAGTGAGAGCATGGCCTAGGTCCCTCATAGTAAAGGCAGCATGTAGCACTCACGATCTGATAACAGAAGAGTATCATCCGAGCCTCCTCTGCTCATTTCTGATGGAGGAAAGCAGGGTGATCGTGAGAGGAGCTTGAAATCTCCCCAAAATGGCGGCACAAGGTGTTGGAGATAGCAATAGGGTTCACAATGACATTGTCTGCTACTGTCAGGCCAGAAATTGGGGAATAGATCTTGGTCCCAGAGAGCCGACGGAGGTTGTCCCACACAACGGAAGAGGGAGTGGAACTCTTAAAAGAACTAATGAATGAAATCCAGCTAACTTTTCTGCTATCCTGAAGAACACAATGACACTGTGCACGCATCTGTTTATCATGAATGCAGTTTGCCATTGTAGATGACGGTTAAAAATAAGGAGAGCACACACCTGCATGCAAATTGCGTTGCAGCACACTTCAGGTCACGTAGGAACCAGGACAACGGCGTGGTAAAGAGGAAGAGCAAGGAATCGAACGTTGTGTGGCAGTAAAGATAATATTTGCAAGATATTGCACCTGATATCACAATTGGGGAAATGTTGTTCATTGAAGGCCGCCAGGGAGGAGTAAAGCCTCCAATCAGCCTTAGTAAGCTGCCATTTGGGAGTGCACGAGGGTGGGGTAGGAGTCAGCAAACGGATAGCACATGGGAAATGGTCGCTCAAGTATGTGTGAGAGATAATGGACCACTTGAGATGATTGGCAAACTGGGCAGTGCAGAAGGATAGGTCCAAATGGAATATGTGTGCGTGTGGAGTCTGAAGGGAACGTGGATGCTTCTGTGTTAAGGCAGAAGAGGTTAAGTTGATTAAGAGGGCAGCTCTCGGACAGGTTCTGGGAGAACCCTAAAGAGGATGGTGCACATTAAAGTCACAGAATAGCAGAAAGGGGTGAGGTAGCTTCCCAATAATCTGGAGGAAGTCTGCCCTGATGACATCGAATGATGGATGGATGTAAATGGTACAAAGGAAATGGTCAAGGAGGGGAAGGTCAAAGCGGACCAGGAAGAAATGCAAGAGCCCAAGGTGGTCACGAGGATGCAGTTTTGTTTGCTGAAGGCAGAGAACAAGTGGATGCTGTGATTCTAAGAGCAGCTGTAAATTTGATTTGTTGGATCGAAGGCCACAAACATTCCATTGGAGGAGAGTCATGATGAGGAAAAAATGAAGGGGTGTCACCTCAGTGGCTGCCGAGTGCCAGCCTTTGAAGTCTCGCTGCTACAGGGCACAGAAGCAGAAGGGTCCTGCTCCATGTCAACAGAAGCATCGGCGTTCTTCTGCTGTCGACCTGTGGAGTCCAGGGCAGAAAAACAGTTGACACTGTGCAACAGCAACACGGTGGTCTGCTGGGTGAGGGTATCATGTAGCAACTCTGTCAAAGAGGATCTTCACCTCAGTGCATGCTGTAATTGGTACAGTCTTGTCTTCAATATCACTGTGGGAGCAATATGTAGAGGAGTTGTAATACACTTGTATATTCATCACTTAAATTTGGTTTTAGAAACATTCTAAGAAGGTTTTCACTGGATAGTTTGCATCTATCTTCAAGCATTGCCACTGTGGTTCTTTCAGGACTTTTGTTACACTCTCCCATGGGTCAAACAAACCTGTGATCATTTGTACTGCCCTTCTGAGTATCAGTTCAACATCCCCAGTTCTTCCTCTTTGGTGCCACTCACTTAAGTGATATTCTAGGATGGCTTGCACAAAGACACTGTAAGCAGTCTCTATTGTAGACTGACTGCACTTCCTTATTATTCCATCGAAGAACTGCTGTCTGCCACTTGTGTTACATATCTCTTCAAATTGTTACACCCGTGTATATTTGTACGAGTTGACCGGTTACAACTGTGACTCATTAACTTAGTCATAGGATACTTCTTTTTCCCATTTGGTGAAGTTCATTAGTTTACACTTGTGAGCATTTAAAGCAACTTATCAGTCTTTGCAGCACTCACATCAATCCTAAAGGAATTTTTAACAGATTATAGAATATCTTGTCTCAGGTAGACAAGGAAAACAACTCAAGGCTTTGGTAGCATTGGTTCACCAGTGTCCCCTGAATCAAAACAAGGAATCAAACAGATCAAATGGAAAAGGTCTCATGCAAAGCCATGAGATCACACAACTTTGGTTCTTTCCGAAGTATTAGTCAATTATCATTCCATCCAAGATACAGGCATTGCACCAGTATTTGAGAATGACTATCTAGTATTAAAAACACAGCCAGCCATGCCACTGAAGCATTTATCCCAATCAGCCAATAATCAAGGTAGTCTATTTGCTAATAGGTAGATGAGTGTTGTTGCCAGGCAGGTAGCTTTATGTAGCCACAAGAATTGAAAAAAGCTAGCGTTTCTGGGTCAAGGGGAATATGGTTTTATGGGAGATCAGCAGGAAAATTCCTGGTAAAGGTGCTCAAGTGTTGCTTTATTGTAAAATGAAAAACTCCAGGCCAATTCTAAAAATATAGCCCACAGTCTTTGTGCAATTTTACCGTCACTGGCAATAAAGATGCAGTGGTCCATTACCACAGTGGTACTGACAACGTGGTTTGATGCTTTGGTTCCACCAGCCATAAAGAGTATAACATAGCTGCCCTGTTATCCTATGAAAGATGGATTCTGGTGCTTCCATCATTGATAAAGAAAAAAACCCTTGTTATCTTTGTGGAAGACGGACTCCGGATTCTATCACCTGCGGCACTTCACCCATCCATAATAGGATTTGTGGCACCTCACTGAGTAGCAGAACAATTAGCTATTCAAAGAAGGTGGCTATTTCAACCAGCACCTTAAAACTGAGGATGACAATATATGCCCAAGTAGCTATATTAGTCTTGCTCTTAGCAACTGTGTAGGAACTATCAGAAACTGTTGTCTTGCCTGTAACTTGGAATCATAATAGCTCTTTAGTTTTGTGGTTTCCAGAGCTATCACTCCACTGTTTACAACATGACCTTGCTGGAGGCAGCTACTCAACAGTTTCTTGCAGCTACACCAAGCAACAGTTTTTTGCTACCCCTCAAAATTACCCAAAGGCATAATATCCTTGGACATCTATATAAAAGGGGCTTCCATTGAGGACTACCCTTCTCCATATGGTTTTTCTTCTCATTATATTACTGCTATTATTTGGTACGATGTCCAGAAAGAAAATCCAGTTTTGTGTTCTTTATTCATACCCAATAACCCAGTCTTCTGTTCTTTGCTGAAGATCACTGCAATATAAAATCACCAAAACATACACCTTGACGCTCAGAAGCGCAACAGCGTTGTTGTTGTTGTTGTGGTCTTCAGTCCAGAGACTGGTTTGATGCAGCTTTCCATGATACTCTATCCTGTGCAAGCTTCTTCGTCTCCAACTGCAACTTACATCCTTCTGAATCTGTTTAGTGTATTCTTGCCATGATCTCCCTCTACAAGTTTTACCCTCCACACTTCCCTCCAATACTAAATTGATGATCCCTTGATGCCTCAGAATGTGTCCTACCAATCAATCCCTTCTTCTAATCAAGTTGTGTCACAAATTCCTCTTCTCCCAAATTCAATTCAGTACCTCCTCATTCTTTTTGCAGTTTCTTCAGTCTTAATTCTTCTATAGCACCACATTTGGAAAGCTTCTATTCCCTTCTTGTCTAAACTATTTATTGTCCATGTTTCACTTTCATACATGGCTACGCTCCATACAAATACTTTCAGAAAAGACTTCCCAACACTTAAATGTATACTTGATGTTAACAAATTTCTCTGTTTCGACCATCATCAGTTATTTTGCTCCCCAAATAGCAAAACTCATCTACTGCTTTAAATGTCTCATTTCCTAATCTAATTACCTCAGCGTCACCTGATTTAATTCAACTACATTCCATTAGCCTTGTTGTTTTGCTTTTTTGATGTTCATCTTATATCCTCCTTTCAAGACAATGTCCATTCTGTTCAATTGCTCTTCCAATTCCTTTGCTGTCTCTGAAAGAATATCATCAAACCTCAAAGTTTTTATTTCTTCACAATGGATTTTAATTCCTACTCAAAATTTTTCTTTTGTTTCCTTTACTGCTTGCTCAATATACAAATTGAATAACATTGGGGATAGGCTACAACCCTGTATCCCTGCCTTCCCAACCACTACTTCCCTTTCGTGCCCCTTGACTCCTTTAACTACCATCTGGTTGCTGTACAAATTGTAAATAGCCTTTCGCTCCCTGTATTTGACCCCTGCCACCTTCAGAATTTAATGCTAGAAATTAGGTTTGCCTGTCCATAATCTATCTTGTAAGATAAGTCGTAGGGTCAGTATCGCCTCCCATGTTCCAACATTTCAATGGAATCCAAACTGATATTCCCCAGTGTCAGCTTCTACCATTTTCTCCATTCGTCTGTACATACATAATGTTAGTATTTTGCAGCTATGACTTACTAAACTGATAGTTCAGTAATTTTCACACCTGTCGACACCTGCTTTAATTTGAGATTGGAATTATTATATTCTTTTTTGAAGTCTGAAGGTACTTCACCTGCCTCATACATCTTGCTCACCAGATGGTAAAGTTTTGTCAGGCCTGGCTCTCCAAAGGCTATCAGTAGTTCTAATGGAACGTTGTCTACTCCCGGGGCCTTGTTTCAACTAAGGTCCTTCAGTGCTCTGTCAAACTCTTCACATAGTATCACATCTCCCATTTCATCGTCATCTACGTCCTCTTCGATTTCCATAATATTGCCCTCAAGTACATTGCCCTTGTATAGACCCTCTATATACTGCTTCCACCTTTCTGCTTTCCCTTCTTTGCTTAGAACTGGTTTTCCATCTGAGCTCTTGATATTCGTACAAGTGGTTCTCTTTTCTCAAAAGATCTCTTTAATTTTCCTGTAGGCGGTATCTATCTTACCCCTAGTGATATATGCCTCTACATTCTAACATTTGTCGTTTAGCCATTTTGCACTTCCTGTCAATCTCATTTTTGAGATGTCTGTATTCTTTTTTGCCTGCTTCATTCTTATATTTTCTTTCATCAATTAAATTCAATATCTCTTCTGTTACCCAAAGATTTCTACTAACCCTCATCTTTCTACCTACTTGACCCTCTGCTGCCTTTGCTACTTCATCTCTCAAAGCTACCCATTCTTCTTCTACTGTATTTCTTTCCCCTGTTCTCATCAATTGTTCCCAAGTGCTCTCCTTGAAACACTCTATAGCCTCTGGTTGTTTCAGTTTATCCAGGCCCCATCTCCTTAAATTCCCACCTTTTTGCAGTTTCTTCAGTCTTAATCTACAATTCATAACCAATAGATTGTAGTCAGAGTCCATATCTGCCCATGAAAATGTCTTACAATTTAAAACCTGGTTCCTAAATCTCTGTCTTACCATTATATAAGCTATTTGAAACCTTCCAGTGGCTCCAGGCCTCTTCCATGTATTCAACCTTCTTTCATGATTCTTAAACTAAGTGTGAGCTACAATTGAGTTATGCTCTGTGCAAAATTCTACCCGGCGGCTTCCTCTTTAATTCCTTGCCCCATCCCATATTCACCTACCACTTTTCCTCCTCTTGCTTTTCCTAATATCGAATTCCAGTCCCCCATGACTATTAAATTTTCATCTCCCTTCACTATCTGGATAATTTCTTTTATCTCATCATACATTTGTTCAATCTCTTCGTCATGTGTGCAGCTAGTTGGCATATAAACTTGTACTACTGTGGTAGGTGTGGGCTTCGTGTCTTTCTTGGCCACAATAATGCATTCACTATGCCGTTCGTAGCAGCTTACTCGCACTTCTATTTTCTTTATTCATTATTGACCCTATTCCTGCATTACCCCTATTTGATTTTGTATTTATAACCCTGTATCCACCTGACCAGAAGTCCCACTATATCTAACTTCAACCTATCCAGCACAAATACAACAATTTGTTGCAGCTCACTACTAGGAGGTTTGAAAAACAGATGTAGAAGAAATGATTTGAACTCTTGACTAAGAAATCTATTTCCTTTGTTAGTCATTCTTTTCTGAGTCTCGCATTCAATTTTAACCTCACCTGGCTGTACACTTTAGGAACCTAAAAGAACAGCACCAAAAATTTGAATCTTTTAAACATTTTTGTGATAGTTCATGGGAAGCAGACAGAGTTTGTTTCCTCTAGTCTTACAGGGCCTTTGTGTGCAGCCCCAGATGGATAATGGCTGCATTGTCAATGGACCTGCCAGAACATCCTATTTAAAAGTGATGGATTTGGGGCACAATGAGGGAATTTGGCTGGCTGTGGTCTTTTAGCACCAATTCTATTTGTATAATCTCTTTACTGAGGTGCTGCACCACCATTTCACAGCATTTTTTGGAATGTGCACCAGGGATTTCTGTGTATTGATGAGTGCAGGTCATATCCGTGACTTATATCAAGGTTGGATGGCACAGACTGGCGTACGGAATCTAAAAAGCTCAGTAACACAACAGCCTTCTCATGCAAAAATACTATGAAAAATTCTATGATCTCTGTTTGGTGTTACTGTGGGAGCAGGTCTGTAAAGCATTGTTGGGACACACTTTTCCACTGAATTCAGCGAACCCATGCACAAAGTGCATATTTACCGAAATCTCCCATCAGTTAACCTGTACAGACTGTTAATGCACAACTAAAGTTGACAGAAACACTTTGAGCAGTGCTGAATGCAACTTTTAGGATGAAGAGTAAGGTGGATGTTGCTGTTGTTACCAGTAAATACCATGAGTGAATGAAACAGTTAGTTTCAAAACAAGACATACTGTGCATAGCTTTGAAATTTGCACTGTTGTATAGATACACTGAAGAGCCAAAGAAACTGGTACACCTGCCTAATATCGTGTAGGGGCCCAGTGAACATGCAGAAAGTGCTGCAACACGATGTGGAATGGACTCTACTAACGTCTGAAATAGTGCTGGAGGGAACTGACACCATGAATCCTGCAGGGTTGACCATAAATCTGTAAGAATACAAGGGGGTGGAAATCTTTTCGGAACAACAAAGGGGATGGAAATCTCTTCGGAACAGCATGTTGCAAGGCTTCCCAGATATGCTCAATAATGTTCATGTACGGGGAGTTTGGTGGCCAGAGGAAGTGTTTAAACTCAGAAGTGTGTTCCTGGAGCCACTCTGTAGCAATGCTGGACATGTGGTGTGTCGCACTGTCCTGCTGGAATTGCTCAAATCTTTCAGAATGCGCAGTGGATATGAATGGATGCAGGTGATCACACAGGATGCTTACGTACTTGTCACCTGTCACAGTCATACCTAGAAGTATCAGGGGTCCCATATCACTCCAACTGCATATGTCCCACACCATTACAGAGCCTCCACCAGCTTGAGTAGTGCCCTCCTGACATGCAGACAACCCGTACATGTCCATCCGCTCGATACAATTTGAAATGAGACTTGTCTGACCAGACAATATGTTTCCAGTCATCAACAGTCCAATGTCAGTGTTGAAGCCCACAAGTGAGGTGTAAAGTTTTGTGTCATACAGTCATCAAGGATACACAAATAGGCCTTCATCTCTGAAAGCCCATATCGATGATGTTTTGTTGAATGGTTTGCACACTGACACTTGTTGATGGCCCAGTATTGAAATTTGCAGTAATTTGTGGAAGGGCTGCATTTCTGTCATATTGAATGATTCTCTTCAGTCATCTTTGGTCCCCTTATTGCAGGATATTTTTCTGACAGCAGTGATATCAGAGATTTGATGTTTTACCAGATTCCTAATCTTCATGGTGCACTCGTGCAATGGTCATATGGAAAATCCCCACTTTATTGCTACCTGGGAGATGGTGTGTCCTTTTGCTTGTGTGCCAATTATAACATCACATTCAAACTCATTAAAATCTTGATAACCTGCCATTGCAGCAGCAGTAACTTATCTAACAACCGCGCCATACATCTGTTGTCTTATATCGGCGTTCCCGACCACAGTGCCAGATTCTGCCTGTTTACATATCTCCGTATTTGAATACACATGCCTATACAAGTTTCCTTGGTGCTTCAGTGTATATTCAGTGCAGTACAATAAGAGACTAAATCACAGATAATACAAAATTCATGTGTTTTTATTGGAAACTGCTATCACAAAACATGATACATTTTACATTTTAAAGTCCACTGAGTTACTTACAGATTACTCATTCAAAACACAACTTATTTGCATTATCACATTTTTTTGGTTTCAAGGAATAATTTTCCTACCTTTTCTCTTTGTCATTCACTTTTTTCCAGGTGGCTGTAGAGTCAAAACCTCAGTCCAACTGTTTTTCTCCTGCTTATTGTAATAGCTTATTACAACACGTCAGTGCTCGTATGTGTCTAATAACTGGTTTGATTGCCACATATTCACTCTCTGCCTCTACCAAAGACACTTTGTTCACTAACTAATGTCGCTATTGCATATGTTTTTGTCATCTATATCTTCAAAACTAGAAATATATATTCTAACTGAAAATATTCATTCTAATTCTAAGAGACTACTTCAAACTTTGATTTTTATTTATTTATTTTTAGTTTCCAAACTATGTCCATATAAAGCAGTGAAAACAAGTACGGCATGAGTGCCAGAGCCTGTGGGTTCTGAGAACAACAGGCAAGCCAATACAGCAGTCAAGGAGGCTTGCGGGCTGTCATCTGACAGTCAGGAAAATGCAGCTGTGGTAGTAGGAGTGGCTGCTGCTAAGGGACAATAAGATGTTCTTAGTAAAACAAACTGTCTGACTGTGGTATACCTCACACTAGTTGCCCATACAGAATGAACTTAACCTGGCCCACCTCTAAATAAACATGAATGAATATGCACGGCTTCATAATCTGGCAAGACAATCCACAGCATATGTTCCTCATCAATTACAAATCCTCATGTGCTACAGTTTTAATGTTTTGTCTGGAGGGTTTAGACAAATTGAAGCAGGGACGTGTCCTTTATTTTTAGCTGATTATGAGTGTGATAGACTTTTGTGTACATTGCCAGGATTTCAGCCTATACTTTTAGGTTGGCACTTTTGAAGTATTGCAGACTTTCAATAAGACAACCCCATTTCTCTGCCATATAATTTTAACCCTTTTCCGAAGTATTTCTAATTTTTATAGGTTTTAAAACTGGCAAAAAATGTGATTGTGGGTGAGAGAACACAAAAACAAACAGTTTCTAAAGAAAGACACTTTAATTCTAAAGGAAACTTCTGTGGAATCTGTAGTGTAGCTGACAGAATTTGAGGTAGTGGTGCACAAGGGTCACGCCTAAAAGCTTATACAATAAGTGTGTTGCCTCTGAAAGACAAGACTTTCGGTTGCAGTCTCAGTCTCACAAACAAATTAAATTCTAAGTTTCATAACAGTGCACAAAGGGACGAATGAAAAATTCTGCAAATTACAACTGTTATTTATAACATATGCACCATTCCTAACACTGGTTCATCATCAAAGTACCATTCTTCATTTATGCAAGTATCTGGTGCTCAACTGTGTAGGTCTTGAGACTGACAGAAGTCTGAATGTAACACCGAGATGATGGTGCTCAACCTCACAAAGAGCATCACAGTGTCTAATAAGGGATGCCCTGTACGTATAGTTGAAAGAAGTGTACGACAATGCTGAAGTGGAAAATGCCTAACTGTTAAGCACATGGCAGAGAAGCATTACCTCTCTTTCTGTTACATTGGTGGGATCCTATGGTCTGAACCCACACATTGGTTGCAGATACATATTAACTACCCCCACGATATCTCTTGATTATTTTGTAATCTTACTTTACACCTGTGCCTGGACACGCCTGTTCAGAAATACCGTTATCCACCCTCCAAGGGAAAAAAGGGGGAGGGGGGGGGGGTTGCAGAGGGGCTAAACACTGGTACTAATATGCCCTGCATGAAAACAAAATAAATAAATTTATTCACCCATAAGACATTGTCATTGTCACTTCATACAAATTTGCACCATTGGAGGGTATGCAGACCATAAGTCATTAGAGTTGCAATTCTCTGCAACCGGTAGCACGGTCACCAGGATGCAGTAGTAATGTTTGTGTTTAGTGTTTTTACCAAGCCTGGTAGGGTATGTAAGGAGTGTTATCAGCATAAGATATTGAGTGATCATAGTTAAGGTCTTATACTTGTGTGAAACAGCACTATCACCACCTCACAAACTTTGGAACAGGTCTCATTGCACTATCCAGCTTTGTTGGGCATTTGAAAGTGACAGTGGCCTGATGTTGGACTGCATGGGAGCGTGAGGACAGGCATTCTCTTCATAAGGGTTCCAGCTGACCACCACAAGGGAGGATCACCATATTGTGCATCGAGCACACTACAATCCCTTCATATCCCTGCCTGCAACCTGACAACAAGAAATGGATCTCCTGCCAACATTCTGTGTCATTCGACCCTATTAACTGGAAACTAGCAGCAACCAGGCTAGAGGATTACAATCTCATTCATAAGACACCATTAACACCACAATTCAAATGTCTGCATCTTGATAGGTGCTGTGATCAGGAAGGATAGGTTGCTTATGAATGGCATTTCACTGTGTTCAGTGATGAATGTGGTTCTGCATAGATCAGGATAATCATCACTGGTGAGTATGATGACAGTCAAGAGAGGTCCCATTCTTCCAACATGTTCAAAGGGATAATGGTGTTATTCCTTCTGTCGTGGTGTGGTGAGCCATAAGGCACAACTTTAGGTCACAGCTGCAAGTGACACAGAGAACATCTACAACACAACAGTATGTCGTGGACAGCCTAAGTCATCATATGTTACCTCTTGTGCAACAGTATTGTGGAAACATTTTTTAACAGGACAATGGTTGTCCAAACATGGTACATGTGTCTATGAACTATTTCCACGATGTTCAGGTACTCTTGTGGCCAGGAAGATCCACTGATCTGTCCCCAATACAACATGTCTGGAACCAGCCTGGACATCAACTCTGCCCCAGGGTCCTGGATGTCAAGGACCAGTTTCAACGGTTGTGTTTGAGCTTGCCTCAGGAGAGTGTACAACTGCTTTATGGCATCCTTCAAGCTGAATCAATTTACGGATTCAGGCTACAGGGAGAGCAACATCATACTGATGTCTGGAATCTTATTGCCAAGTTCTCTGTGAATTTGACAATTTTGTAATCACTGAAATACCATCACACATCCTTTCAGATAGGCAAATTTCATTTCATTTCCTCTTTGCATTCTGTGTGCTTCACTTCTTTGTCAGGCAGTATTATATGGTTGGGCACCTGAACCTGTCTGACAACAGGCCAGAAAGAAGAAATACCCACAAACTAGTGTGCCTGAAAACTAGTATCACTCCTCTGTAGGTTAAAAAAAGGGTAGTTTAACAAAGAGTATATATTAGCCATATGAGAGAGTCAAAGCAACACAATAGTGGGTACAACATATGCACGAAGGAGGAAAATTCAAATCTGAAGGGGTGTAATAAACTTGAGCCACAATAAGAGAGTTATAAAGCAGGTACACATTAAGCACTGTGGAGGAAGCCTGAGACACACTTAGCAGGACTTGGGAACAGAACCAAAGATACGTTTAGGAAAGTTAAAATCTTCAAAGAAGACTCAGACCAACAACACAGGGTTAGGCATTCCCCACAATGATGGGTGAAATTTGCTGTGGTAATGTTGCAGATTTATTACGGGGCCCACACCAGAGTGAAATTTGAGATTTTTTTTGACACACAAAAAAAAAAAGAATTATTTTTCGCTACACTGTGGGTCCTGTACTCAAAAATGAAAACAGTTTTCAGATATTAGGCTCAGTTTTCTTGAGACACACTACCATCTACCTAACAAAATTGACACTGTGCAGTTTTATTATTCTTCTGTGGCTTCATTTACTGTGCTACGTATGTTATTGTTGAAAAACAGTCGAATTATTTACAAAGAATTCTCATACATAAACTTCAGTTTGTAAATCTAAATTCAGGGAATGATGGAGGTTTAGCAATATAGCCAGTGAGTCATGACTGAACACGAAGGATAACTTATCACAAAACAAAATATAATCCTCTTTATTTGGGAGACAACATGGAAAGTCATATGATTGGATGTTGTGTGTACCTGAAGTGTAGTAGAGGTTCTGATTTGGTTCACACACAAGGGATATGGATATTTCAGTACACAAAAATGCATCCAACATATGACAAAATTTTATTATTTAAAAAATGTAAGTAGAGAAATAAAAACAGTATTAATAAGTTGTAATCTTCATATCTAGTAATTCCTAAAGCACTACATGATTTGGTGCAGCAGATGGCAAATGGGTGACATTTCTTTTCTTAGCAGGACCCCTTTTTGTCATCTGCTGCAGCCTTGCAGCACAGTAGTACATCAATGATATTAAACACCCCCATTTTGTTGCCTTTCATGGCAAGCCACCCAGGGCTTACATTGCAGCAAGATAATGTTTGCCAACACATGGTGAGAGTTTCTATTGCTTGTTTTCATGCTTGCATCCTTTGTTTTTAGCTTGCATTGTATGTAATGCTATATCCCATCAAATTAGCAAACACAACTACTGTGATCAATTGCCTAAGGCATTATTTCATGGATGTACGCAAACCAAATCACTTGCTCGCCAATAATGGAAGTAAATTTATAAGTACTGTCAAGGAGTTTTTGGCATAGGACGTGCTTATTTCAAAATATCAACCACTAACCAACCCCTCTAAAAAGATAATGAAAGAAATAGGAAGAATATGTCATACATGTTGTTCTAAGAAAAACATGACCTGATGCATATGCAAGATTGCCACAAGTGTTCCAAAGTGATACTCCCCGATTTCCAGACACTTTTTAGCATTTTTCCCTGACAAATTTTGATATCTAAGGGGAAGCCGAGACAGTATCCCTTTGCAGCTATGGTACAAGAAACAACAGTGCAAATGAAGAAATATCTAAATAAAACCACTATCAAGCAGATGGAATTTCCTGATGTGAGCAAAAATCGTAGGTACTAGACCATCTTTTATAATGAACTGTTTTTAGATGGAGGAAGCAAGCCAAATGGTATGTTTTTCATTAAAACCACTGATGTTCGTTTTTTATTTCAATAACACAAAACACATTTGCTGACAAAAAAATACTCATTTCCTTAGAATCGCAAGACAGATTTAAAATACCTTGACTGATTTCAAAAACAACCTCACAAAAAAGTAGGTCTCCTGAAAGAAAAGTGTAAGGCAGGGAAGACACTGTAGTTGACCGCCAATAAAATGTTGGTTCTACTATATTCGTTATTGTTGATTATTATCTGTTGTGTTATATCTATTATTTTACAGGTATTTTGTGATTTTTCTTTTGAGAAATATATGAGTACATAGTGTACAAACTCCCAGTGACTGACAATTTTCTTCTTATCGTCCAAACACTAACGTATAAATTACTTATGAAATGCCAACATGTACTAGAACAAATAAAATGTCTGTAAAACACCAAACTGTACAAAGTACTTGTGACGAGACAGTTGCAATTTCTGAAAGCCATTGCCCTTGGCCTCTGAGGAGCACTGCAGTCCTGGGTCAATGAGTAAACCATGAAAATCTGCTGCATTACGCCAGATTGGTGAGACTAGATCCATCGGGCAGGGCCTGCACGCTAGTGGGAACCCAATGGCTTCATATCAGCAGGCCCAATCCGTTACAGATAGCCACAGAAACCATGAAAATCTGCTGCATTACGCCACACACAAATAAACACGGTCTGCGGGCAGATTGGTGAGACTAGATCCATCGGGCAGAGCCTGCACGCTAGTGGGAACCCAATGGCTTCATATCGGCAGGCCCAATCCATTACGGATATCCACAGAAACGGCCTGCAATTTTGGCCCATTGCAGAAATCCACTCGTGTGGCTAGCTATTCACAAGCCACAGACAACTTGTTGACAAAATGAGACTGTAGCAGTTCCACCTGCTTTATTTCTCCGTTTGTTGTCCTTGGTGTCGATGTACTGCATTGCTACACTGGCTGAAAATGGGGTTTTTAATTTAGACACTGACTATGGTAAATAATGTAGCCAACAGATGCGCAGTTACGTTTCACCGTCTTTTGTTGTTCACAACCCACGAATAACACACAGTGATATGGCCAGTTATAATGTCATTGCCAATATTTTGTGTCGCCAGTGTCTGGGACAGTGTTCGTGACTTATTATTATGTTGTGACTTATTATTACATAGTGAAATAACATGTTTTATTATTTTATAATCAGTCTGCTACAAACAATAATCATGTAACAATAGATAATACCACTGAAAGAATGTATTGTGTTTGTATTGTCTGTGGAATTCTTCCGTTCTTCTTTTCTATGATGTATGAAGCAGATGAGATCGAAGATACGCTGAGGGCTGTTCTTCTAAATATTGCAAAAGGTAGTCCTAAGTGATCAAAAGAAAAATATAACATACAATTTACTAAATGGAATTCTAGTGTACAGACTTATTTGTAAACAACTATGAATATTTTAAGTTTTGTGTCCGCAACAGTCCAGACTGTACTTTGTTTGACACCAATCTTAGACTTTATGTAAATGAAATAATTTTATAGCTGGTGCATAAGATTAATTTATCAGTGACTTTAAATAAAAATATTTATGACACCAGTGTTGTTATGGGTAGAGGTTGTGGTGTGATGTATTAATTATTTGGTGCATACATTTTAACGTCAAAGAATTATTGAAACTCGTTATAGTCGGGCTCAGCAGCACATAAATAAGAATTATCAGAGATTATTTCTTTCTTTCAAATAATACTGTTATTCTTGTTGCTACATTTTCATATGTTTTACAATAAGACATACACACCACCACAACAACATTTAATAGAACACCATTACCAATTACACAGTGCACTATTGTTTAACCTTCGATAAGCCTCATTAAGAGGTTGCAGGCAAACATCCACATACTGCTACAATAGTTTCCTGTTGAATATCTACGAGCAGTAAAACCTAACCACAAAGTTTACAGTTTTTGAAGAATAATGAAGTACATATGGAGCAGACACTGTCATCGGTTGAACACACGGCCTATTAGTGTAACACTTATTTCACTGATAAGTTAAACATTGTATTTGTTGTAACCAATACAGGTTTCTCATCTGAAACTCAGCCATGGGCTGACTGTCTCGTGACCAAAAACCGGTCCCTTATATATCCACACAATAATAGGTACTAAAACTACACATTGTTCGAAGTTAAATTTACAGAAATTACAATTACAACTTAACTCATTAAATTAACTGCATACGTCAAAAAATTCCGTCTTTTTAACAGTTTCTTCTACTACATGAGTTAGGCCGGATTATTTGTTTAAATCATGATATTAACGAGTATTGTTACGCAAGCAATACTTTTGACAAACAGTTGATTACTTTGGAATTAATTAAGGGCTGGCTTTGCTAACATGTTTTCGTATAGAGCTAAATAGATACTTTAAGATTACTAGTATTTCATCTTCCAAATGTTTATAATTAGTTGTTGTTGTTGTGGTCTTCAGTCCTGAGACTGGTTTGATGCAGCTCTCCATGCTACTCTATCCTGTGCAAGCTTCTTCATCTCCCATTACCTACTGCAACCTACATCCTTCTGAATCTGCTTGGTGTATTCATCTCTTGGTCTCCCTCTACGATTTTTACCCTCCATGCTGCCCTCCAATACTAAATTGGTGATCCCTTGATGCCTCAGAACATGTCCTACCAACCGATCCCGTCTTCTGGTCAAGTTGTGCCACAAACTTCTCTTCTCCCCAATGCTATTCAATACCACCTCATTAGTTATGTGATCTACCCATATAATCTTCAGCATTCTTCCGTAGCACCACATTTCGAAAGCTTCTATTCTCTTCTTGTCCAAACTATTTATCGGCCATGTTTCACTTCCAAACATGGCTACACCTCGTACAAATACTTTGAGAAACGACTACCTGACACTTAAATCTATACTCGATGTTAACAAATTTCTCTTCTTCAGAAACGCTTTCCTTGCAATTGCCCGTCTACATTTTATATCCTCTCTACTTCGACCATCATCAGTTATTTTGCTCCCCAAATAGCAAAACTCCTTTACTACTTTAAGTGTCTCATTTCCTAATCTAATTCCCTCAGCATCACCTGACTTAATTTGACTACATTCCATTATCCTCGTTTTGCTTTTGTTGATATTCATCTTATTTAGTAATTAGTACAAAATTTATATTTGTTTATACGCCAACAATGGAATTTAAATTATGAAACAATTACTGATTTCACCCTATAACAAAAGATACAAACTAGGAATAGTTGAAATAAATTAGAAAATCAATTACTTACCTAAAACTGAGCACAAAATTTGATCTGGTGTTATATTCTTTAAAAATAAGGGCCAATCTTTCTTTTTCGTAAAAATTAAGGTTATGTTCACGTATTTTAATGGACCTGCATAAACTGAAAGAACCAGAGGTTGTACAGAGTTTGAGGGAGAGCATAAGGGAACAATTGACAGGAATGGGAGAAAGAAATACGGTAAAAGAAGAATGGGTAGCTTTGAGGGATGAAGTAGTGAAGGCAGCAGAGGATCAAGTAGGTAAAAAGATGAGGGCTAGTAGAAATCCTTGGGTAACAGAAGAAATATTGAATTTAATTGATGAAAGGAGAAAATATAAAAATGCAGTAAACGAAGCAGGCAAAAAGGAATACAAACATCTCAAAAATGAGATCGACAGGAAGTGCAAAATGGCTAAGCAGGGATGGCTAGAGGACAAATGTAAGGATGTAGAGGCTTATCTCACTAGGGGTAAGATAGATACTGCCTACAGGAAAATTAAAGAGACCTTTGGAGATAAGAGAACCACTTGTATGAACATCAAGAGCTCAGAGTGAAACCCAGTTCTAAGCAAAGAAGGGAAAGCAGAAAGGTGGAAGGAGTATATAGAGGGTCTATACAAGGGCGATGTACTTGAGGACAATATTATGGAAATGGAAGAGGATGTAGATGAAGACCTGAGTTGAAACAAGGCCCCCGGAGTAGATGAGATTCCACTGGAACTACTGACGGCCTTGGGAGAGCCAGTCCTGACAAAACTCTACCATCTGGTGAGCAAGATGTATGAAACAGGCGAAATACCCTCAGACTTCAAGAAGAATATAATAATTCCAATCCTAAAGAAAGCAGGTGTTGACAGATGTGAAAATTACCGAACAATCAGTGTAATAAGCCACAGCTGCAAAATACTAACACGAATTCTTTACAGACGAATGGAAAAACTTGCAGAAGCCGACCTCGGGGAAGATCAGTTTGGATTCCGTAGAAATACTGGAACACGTGAGGCAATACTGACCTTACGACTTATCTTAGAAGAAAAATTAAGGAAAGGCAAACCTATGTTTCTAGCATTTGTAGACTTAGAGAAAGCTTTTGACAATATTGATTGGAATACTCTCTTTCAAATTCTAAAGGTGGCAGGGATAAAATACAGGGAGCGAAAGGCTATTTACAATTTGTACAGAAACCAGATGGCAGTTATAAGAGTCGAGGGACATGAAAGGGAAGCAGTGGCTGGGAAGAGAGTAAGACAGTGTTGTAGCCTCTCCCCGATGTTATTCAATCTGTATATTGAGCAAGCAGTAAAGGAAACAAAAGAAAAATTCTGAGTAGGTATTAAAATCCATGGAGAAGAAATAAAAACTTTGAGGTTCGCCGATGACATTGTAATTCTGTCGGACTTGGAAGAGCAGTTGAACGGAATGGATGGTGTCTTGAAGGGAGGATATAAGATGAACATCAACAAAAGCAAAACGAGGATAATGGAATGTAGTTGAATTAAGTCGCGTGATGTTGAGGGTATTAGATTAGGAAATGAGACACTTAAAGTAGTAAAGGAGTTTTGCTATTTGGGGAGCAAAATAACTGATGATGGTCGAAGTAGAGAGGATATAAAATGTAGACTGGCAATGGCAAGGAAAGCGTTTCTGAAGAAGAGAAATTTGTTAACATTGAGTATAGATTTAAGTGTCAGGAAGTCATTTCTGAAAGTATTTGTATGGAGTGTAGCCATGTATGGAAGTGAAACATGGACGGTAAATAGTTTGGACAAGAAGAGAATAGAAGCTTTCGAAATGAGGTGCTACAGAAGAATGCTGAAGATTAGATGGGTAGATCACATAACTAATGAGGAGGTACTGAATAGGATTGGGGAGAAGAGAAGTTTGTGGCACAACTTGACCAGAAGAAGGGATCGGTTGGTAGGACATGTTCTGAGGCATCAAGGGATCACCAATTTAGTATTGGAGGGCAGCGTGGAGGGTAAAAATCGTAGGGGGAGACCAAGAGATGAATACACTAAGCAGATTCAGAAGGATGTAGGTTGCAGTAGGTACTGGGAGATGAAGAAGCTTGCACAGGATAGAGTAGCGTGGAGAGCTGCATCAAACCAGTCTCGGGACTGAAGACTGCAGCAACAACAACAACAACAACAACAACATGTTAATGGTAATTAGTTAAAAATGAAAAAATGAATTTTGAGGAGGAAGATGGCAAAACATGAAGGGAGTTAAAATTATCCCAGCTTGCTTCACCACAAGACCATGGCGATCAAGCCTATGCAACAGATAACTTGTTCAAATACTCTGAGAATCAATAATAACGAGGGTAGGTAAACAACTCACCATAAAGATGACTGCTGAGCCACAGACAGGCATGTAGAAAAGGCAATCACACTCCCACAACTTAATTTTCAGACACACACACACACACACACACACACACACACACACACACACACACAAAACTGCCATCCCTGGCCACTGCGTCTACAGTCTCTGAGAATCAGATCCAAACAAACTACTACTCATGACTCCCTGCCTCTCGTCGGCAGCTACTAGGCTAGTGGCAAGAAGTGGTGGCAGCACTGACTGCAAGCTGAGGGGAGTGGTATGAAGGAGAGAAACAGCAGTAATGAGGGAGTAGAGAAGCAGTGCACATACTCAGCTGCACACAGCCAGCAACAATGCATGACTCTTCAGCAAACAAACCATTTCATCTGCTGAGTCAAAAACAAGATTTTTCCACTCTCTCTCTCTTTGCAAATTTCATATCCCATATCCAAACAGAAAGAATAATTACCTAGTAAAAAGGTTAAGAAACATAATGAAAGTGAAGTTGAGGCAAATATATGGCTATGATAGATGGCTTAAAATTCACCGTGGAGCATTCCATATGTAATAAACATGAATAAGTACATTTATTGCAAATGAGATACAAGTACAGCTATGGTTGTATAAGAGACAAAAGATATTAATATTAAATGTTTGGATAATGCTTCACAGTTCAGCCAACATTCGCCTAAGAAGTGGAATCTTTAATGTAATGAATTGCTTTGGTGAATGATGTGTTGCACAAGCATTTTTTGAACCAGCGAATGATGATAGTCACTATAAACTATTTTTGTAATGATAATCCACTGTTTGTGTGTGTGTGTGTGTGTGTGTGTGTGTGTGTGTGTGTTTTATTTACGCATGTCACAGAGACAAGATAAATCTTGTTATACATTCACTCAATTGGAATCTGTTCATTAAGACAGACCTTTTATGGATTTAGTCCATATCAATGTAATTTTGATGTTCCAAATGTTAAAAAACTTTATAATTAATGGTCACTGTACACAAGACAAGACAAAACACAGCAAGACACGAGTGCAATATACAACACATTTATTATCAGAAGCATTGTATTTATTTTGAAAATTGGCAATTGGATATGTACTCTCAATTTCCACCAGTAACTGCAACACTTTGGAAGATGAATTTAAATCAGAACAGCTTTGTGGGTGTGCTGAAATAGAAAGGTGTGCAAGATTGAATAATAGGATGTCTTTGCTCCTTGTCACACTTTACTTCGTCACCCAGTATCACAGTAAAAATCCAGTGAAACAGTGCACTTACCACGTTGGCTGAGGTTCAGGCAGAGAGTGTGTGTGTGCTGTGAAATTTCATTGGACTAACCTGTTGTATGTCTGTTCATTACGGGAAACTGCAATCACTCACTGTAGCAAATTACCTCCACCTCATCTACATACATTTCACTACCCCACACACATTATTTCAGTGCTTTCATTACTACATTTTATACAACCTTGGAATCATGAGAGGATAACAAATTCCAAAGAAAAGAAAGTCCAGTAAAATGTTATATTTCTGCATTTTTATTGTGACTGGTTGGAAATTAGACAATAACATGAAGATAGGCCTGTAACAGACTATTTACAAAATATTCCTAAAACTGGAATGTCTGTAAGTACATTTACCTGAAAAAGACGAATTTGATACTGTATGCACAACAAAACACCAAGATATTTTGTATACACTATCACAATACAGTAAAGAGAAATACTATGTTACAAGTTTGTGCGTTCTTTCTTGTTCTAAAGTTATTTTTAGTTTCAGGAGCACTGTTTCAAAATGAGTTTTTAATGGGCAGTGGTCGACTATCGTTGTGTAAATATGAAAACTGTGTGTAAAAATTGCACACAGATATTGTGACAATACAATTCACCAGTACAGTATATGATAAACACTACACATGAAAGAAGCTTGTTTATGCCACATGCACAGATGAGAAAGGCAAAAGTCTGCACCAGATCTGATGCAGCTACATTATTGTACATGGTTTGTATCACAGCTTGCAGCTTTAATGGAGGAGCAAATGTGGTTGCTTTCCATTGATAATTACAAAATAAACCATTACCAAAACACAACGTGCTTAGGGTACCTTATTATAGACACTGTATGAACTAACATTTATGTGATTTACAAAAAGAAAAATGCACATCATTGTATACATACAACTTCCAGAAAGACTTTACACTGATTGGCAAAATGTGGCAATGCCAAAACAAGACTATGACGGTGACACAGTGGCTGAAATGACAAACCGTTATATAGTGCTAAAAATTAGTTTCCGGGCTCTTTTATAACAACTACATGATATTGGCAATAAGCTTACTTTCAACACTATCTAAAATCCTGACTACAGCTTAAACACATGGACTTTAGTGCAACTTGGGAAACATTTCTAACAGTTTTTGGAAAAGGTGTGATGAAGGAGCCGCATAATGTTTTTGAACTAAAAATGTAGCTAAATTCATCATTTGTGCAGTGTTTCCATTTCTACAAGAGTATCCTCGATTAATTTATTACATAAAACATTTTTCAACTTAGCTTCAATGAGAAACTGTTTGAATAAAGGCAACCATGACAATTTTGTTTCTGTAAGTAATTGGTTTACACATTCTGGATGAATACATGCAGCACATTAACTACAACAAGATATCACAATACTAATAGGAGACTGAGTAAACTACACTATGACACTGACCAATTGCATCATGGATGATATGTCACAAACTACAGCTGACAATCACTAATTACTTGTTACAAACATCTACTTTATATGGAAGCATATACAGTTTATCAACCTGCATTCACATATCATTTTATGAAATTCTTCTTCGGTATTTAAAATTTGCATTAATTTTACTGACACAGACGCAAGTTCCACTTCAGCAACCATGTCACTAAGACTGTAATCAAATAAATTCACTAAGACTGTAATCAAATGAATTTACTTTCAATTTGGAAATGGCATCAAGTCAAAACTGATAAAAGTAAACATACTTTCATTTATAAACTATATTTTTCAATAAGAAAAATGAGTGGATATGAAGGGAACAGATGGAAAGATTTGAAACAAGGAAAAAGGCTATAGTCTAATGTCTGGATTACTTGATTTACAGTGATATGCACTTTTTTGGACCTTTGTCCTATTATGGTTCCTGTATATTTAAAAGCCTTAAGTCTTAAGCCACAGGTTACACTAATGCCCAAATAATAACAACTGGCAAAAAATCATTCATTCACACTAAATTTCTGATGCAAGACAGAAGCTCCTTCAGAGCCTTAAGCACAAACTGATTAACCCAGTGAAACAAATACTGTTTTCAATAAAGTAAACAGATTTTATACCAATATTCAACATTATTTACAGTGATTGAAGTAATTTAATGAAACCAAATGGGAAAGTTTTTTTCCCTTTTTTCTTCAGATACTGGAACTGGAAGGACTTCATGCAAAAGACAAACCACCACCATCGTCAAAATTCATTTCGGTTCACTGTTTCTGCTTCACTTTTTTTATGAAATCCTCGGTCCACAAGTAAGGTGTTGCAATCCTTTCGAGACAATGGTGCCAGGTCAATCCTTTCCAATTCCTGAAAGTACACAAAAAAATTGAAAACATTTTTATATTATAAAAATAGTTCAGGACAATCATTATGAACATTTGTGAATTGTGTTTTGTTCATCTCATGACGTACATTTGCAATCCATTTGGTTTGCGTATAGGAGACATGTCAAAAATTTATAATATGTTTAAAATGATTATTAATAAATAATAGCACTGCAATAAATAATAACACTGTAAGGATGTTTCTTGGGATATATAACACATTGTATCCAGCTCTTATTTCCAGTTTGTCCTGCATGAATTCATCCATTGAGTAATAACATTTCAGTGTCAGTACCTCATACAGCTTTCTTTTAAACGAGCCTAAATTCATCTGCATCAACTTGTTCCCTTTTAATTTATTACAAATTTTCATTACCATGTATTGAGGTCCCTGGGCATACAGTCTGATTTCCCATAAATTATCAAAGTTTTCTACATATGATCACTGATTTAATTAAAAAATATTGTAATTTTAAATACTTCAGTGATGTGAGCTACACTCCAACATTTCACACATATATCATACTTCTTGGGGCAACTTAAGTTTATTTTCAGAGAGCGAGAGAAAAGGGAAATAACCAAAACTAGAAGCAAAATAGGTTAGTCAGGATTAGTCTGACAAAATAAATATATTTTTAAAAAGAGCAGCTCTGACAGATTAGTAATGGACTTCAAATATAAACTGCATATCTCGACAAACAATACCCTGAAACAACATACACATTCCATTTTGTTAAATAATTTTTCTGATTTCAACAGTAACATCTGTTTGTGCAAGATATTTTATGCCAAACCTGTAGTATTTTAGAGAGATGGAGCACAGTATGCTGAAAGTGCCTGTTACACTGTAAAATACATCAAATTTAAGTACCTTCCCCCAAAATAAGTGTTCCATGATACAACATTCCTGTTTTCCTCATCAATTACTTTTATTAGTTGTCCTAAAAACTATAGTTCTCAGTGATACACCTACACACCTCAAGAATTAAATATTCTTTTAATGGTTTGCAGACTCCAAATGAATCATCTACAAGATCAGCCTAGCTGTAATGATACTGAAATTACTGGAGACTGAGTAGTTGTAAAAGGGTAAGACAATTCAACCCTTGACTTCTTCAATGGTAAACAATCTAGAAAATGTTTTCATGATTCATGGAAACCGCAAAAATCAAAGGACTGTCAGCTCATATCAACCACCAACCAAGATGGCCATCAAGATTTATGGCTTCCTTAAGTTGATAAAAGCAATTGCCAGGATGACTGCTTCAAAGCGAACATAACTTATTTCCTTTCTACATCCAAACATGTGTTCCATCTCTAAATTACCTATTTGTCCCAACAAGTCCTTAAACTTTAATCTTCCCTCCTCATAATTTGAAGGAAACTCCAGTAAATCAACGCAGCACTCTATCACAGTATCGCACCCCTACTGTTTATATGGTTGTGCTTCCAAAGGAGGTACACAATAGAGACACCAATTTTTGCAGATTTCCAGGTGCTCAATGTTCAAATTAGGAAAAATTGTCAATTGCCAGTGACATGTCAGTTCAAATACAGACAACAAGAATTACCATTGCCGTATTTGGAGGAGGAGGAGGAGGAGGAGGAGGAGGAGGAGGGTGGGGAGTGGGGGGGGGGGGGGGCGGTAGGTAGTGGTAGTGGTTTAAGGTTCCTAATAATCAGACTCAGTATTGATGTTCTGTATTAAATTCAAAATCTCTCCACAGTTCCTCATGCCGATATGAAATTCTAGGTCCACATAATTTTACTGTTGACATCATTTCTGCATAATCTTTCACTGATTGTGACAAAACCCATTTGTACTGGATATATTGTGAAATTTTGAACATTTGTGAGTGCCACGGTAAACTCCTACTGTCATTGTCAAAAGGTCTTTAAGAACAGCAGGCCTATTCTTGTTCAAAATATACATTCTCTAATTTCATTGTATAATTACATGAGAAATAGGTTATTTTTGAGAATTTTCAGACGCTTACAAAACTGTATTTTTGTAAGTTATCAGTACAAGTGTTTTTGGATAACTTACTTCATAGCAAATCAGCATTTGTGATTCACAATTACTGTCAAAGAACACATCACCCCGAATTTCACTGTATATCAATTGGAATAAATGTGCACTTTTGAGACTTTTCGGAAGTTTCCACTGTACTGTGCATAATCTAATTTGTAGTAAATCAATGCAGCAGATATTCTAACCAACATATTGTGTACATGTAGTTTTCCCTCAAAGAAGACTATATATTACCTACATTTATCATAAATTAACTCTATATTCAAATTCACTAATAATTATAAATAACCTCAAAAAAGTTTTACGAAATTAGTAATTTTTTTCTGTTGCCTCAACAGAAATCTCGTTATGTTTCAATTCTTGTAAGGAATTAGTAATCCTTTTAGCTCAAGAGATATAAAAGATATCAGCAGGCTTATTTTTAAGTTAGTTGTTCAATTACCTGTAATATACTGCACCAGCCACAATGCAGTCCCACTGTTCTCGAACATGATAATTTGGTTAATGTTCGTAAGCAGCTGGAAATTGCCCTGACTACTGTCAAATGATTGGCAGCAGCTGCAAATTGGTGTGTTGGATGAGCTCCAGAGAGTCAAGTACCAGTACCAAAGGTACCTCAAGTACTATCCTCTGCTGTGAATCCTGTCTGCTCTGCACAAAGTATGGGCTCTGTACTTACCTGCCCGCTTGACTGCAAGTGACATTTCAATGGTAGATCTAGGCATCCTGTACAGTGGGGAAAGGGACCATGTAAGACTCGGGGTGTTATACTGATTTCCCAACCAACAAGATAGAGGTGCTGTCTTCCACTGCAACAGGAACTAAGTCAGTGGGACTGACTTCACCTGTTTTGGGAAAACCTGTTTTGTTCAGTGCTACCAGGAGGCAAACGCAAAAGGGTAGGGGTCTATTAATTGTTGACAAATGATGGTGTCCCTTAGGGAAGTGGCAACAAGGCACAGGAGAGAACACCAGGTGCACTCAGTGTGTATTCCTGGGGGCCTCATTCAACATTCCAGCAGCCACTGAGGGAACAAGGTGCAAGCAACTGCAGATTGTGGTGTACATTAGAACAAATGATGCCTACTGTCTGGGCACCAAGGTCATACTTGGATCATTTCGGCGACAGCAGAAAGGTTTAAAAGACCAGCCTAGCACGAGTTTCAATGAAGCTAACAATTTGCAGCAGCATGCCCAGAACTGATCGTGGCCCCCCCCCTTGGTTTTGAGTCGATTGGAAGGACTGAACTGGAGACTTCGAAAGTTCTGTGACAAGCTAGGCTGCGACTTCTTGGACTTGAGCCATAAGGTTAAGAACCCTAGGGCCCCAAAAAGGAACAGGTGTGCAAAACACATCAGAGGCTACTATCCAGTAGTCAAGTGTGTGTGGGGTGCACATACAGCGACTCTCCGTCCAATTCAGATAATGACAGCTGTAAGAAACCCTAAAGTATCAGTGTAAGATCGAAAAAAATGCCTCACACAGGTGAGAGTATTATAACCCTAATGGTTAACTGCTGAAGCATTCGCAGAGTTCAAAGGGCTCCTGAAAAGAAGTGAATCTACATAATACTAGGTAAAGAAAGCAGATTGATACCTGACACTGATAGCTGGAAGATTTATGGGGAAAACTGAGGTATATATTAAAAGGACAGGCTAATGGGAAATGGAGGTGGGGTATTTGTCACAGTAGAGAGGAAACTCAAATCCACCGAGATAAAAACTGAAGCTGCATGTGAAATTGTTTGAGCAAGACTCAGTATCTCATGGGTGGGCATAAAATGGTAATTGGATCCTTCTGTTGTCCACCAGACTCATCTCCTGATAGTTCCAGAAACTCAAGAGAAAACTTCAGTTCGCTTGTACATAAATTCCCCAATCATACTGTAATCATCAGTGGAGACATTATTCATCCAACAATCAACTGGAAGAATTACAGTTTTGTTAGTAGTGGTCATGATAAGACATCCTGTGAAACATTACTACATGCCTTCTCTATAAACTACCTAGAACAGGTAGTTTGGAATACCATTCGTGATAAAATATATCGGATCTAATGACAACAAATGGACTTGACCTGTTTGAGGATGTCCACATCAAATCAGGTATCAGTGACTGTGAGACAGTTGTGGCAACAATGATTACCAAAGCACAAAGGACAACTAAAACAAGCAAAAAAATATGTTCAGTAAACAAGCTAAAAAATCGATAGTGTCATATCTCAATCAGGAACTTCACACTATGAGCACAGGGACGGAGAATGTAAAGGAACTACAGCTGAAGCTTAAAAGAATAGTTGATTGTACACTGAACAGATATATACTTAGTAGAGTAGTTCGTTATGGGAGGGACCTCCATGGTATACAGTCACTGCAAAAAAAAAGGGGGGGGGGGGGGTGAGACCACTACATAACAGGTGTAAAACAAAGCATAGGACTAGAGATAGAGAGATGCTGAATGAAATGCATTTGGCTGTCAAGAGAGCAATGTGTGAAGCCTCCAACAACTTCTGTAGCAGAATACTGTCAAATGACCTTTCGCAAAAACCAAAGAAAGTGTGTTTATTTGTAAAGACTGTTCAAGGCACCAAAGTTACGTGTCTAGTCACTATTGGATGAGATAAGTACTGAAACTGAGGATAGCAAAGCAAAGCTATAATACTTACCTCTGTTTTCAAATGTTCCTTTATGAAGGAAAACCCACGAGAGTTATCCCAATTTAATCCTCGTACCACGGAGAAGATGAGTGAAATCAGTTTTAGTGTTAGTGGTGTTGAGAAACAGCTAAAACCCTTAAAACTAAACAAAGCTCCAGGGCCTGATGGAATCACTATCACATCCCATATAGAAGTGATCCACAGGACTATCATGAAGTATCCTTGAGATCAATTTGTTGTAAATCCTAGAATGTATTCTGATCTCAAACATCTTTAACAGAATGACCTCCTCCATGCCAACTAAACTAACATGAATTCTGAAAACACTGATCACATGAAACCTAACTTTCACTTTTCTCACATGACATACTGAAAGCTTCAGATCAAGACAAACAGAGATGCAGTATTTCTCAGTTTCCATAAAGCATTTGACTGTACCACATGTATGTTTACTGTTAGAACTGTGTCATTGTGTATAAAACTACTGCTGCTGGAGAAAAACCAATGTTTCGACCACAGTTGCAGCGGCCTTCTTCTGGGTCTAATAGTGCATTCTAGCTATGCAGTGTCCTTTATATTTTGTGTTACTGTTCACTGCACATGCCATTATGTCATAATTTTAAAAAGGTAGTTAGTTTCGTTGGTCACTTAAGGAAGAAGGATAGGGAACATTATTTTAATAGGTTATTACGGTGGAAGGAGAATGTAACCTCTGTTGTCTATTGGATCTTGCGTTATGTGCCATGATTGGTGGTCACTGTCGAATGAGAAGTTGGCTGCTGTTTACCAACTGGTGGACGTTGGCCACGCAGCGGCATTAACTCGCTGGTAGTGCTCATGCCTCGTGTTGACAGTGTGGTCTGTTGGGCTCTGATTGCTGGCAGCCAAGATGGGGCAAGCCTGAGTACAACCTCCCTGTTCATTTTATTTGGGTGTTTAAGTATTTCCGTGGCCTCTCTGATTTTGCGTTTCGTCACTAAGGACAAGGTTGATGCATTACACACTGCACGCGTTCACACTGCAGGCATTTACAAGGTGGAATGCGAATGTGGAGAGGCATACATCGGAGAGACTGTTAGGCCAATAGCAACATGCATTCGGGAACACGAGTGCTATATTCGTCTAGGACAACACAACAAATCTGCAGTGGCAGAACATCATCAAGATTGCGGAAAAGAAATAAAATTCAGTGAAGCCTGTGTGTTGGACCAGCAGCCTGTTATGATGAAACGCAAAAATCAGAGAGGCCATTGAAATACTTAAACACCCAAATAACATGAACAGGGAGGATGTACCCAGGCTTGCCCCATCTTGGCTGCCAGCAATCAGAGCCCAACAGACTGCACTGTCAACATGAGGCACGAGCACTAACGGTGAGTAACTGCCGCCACATGGCCGATGTCCACCAGTTGGTAAACAGCAGCCAACTTCTCATTTGACGGTGACCACCAATCATGGCACATAATGCAAGAGACAATAGACAACAGAGGTTACATTCTCCTTCCACCGCAATAACCTATTAAAATAATGTTCCCTCTCCTTCTTCCTTAAGTGACCAATGAAACTAACTACCGTTTCAAAATTATGACATAATGGCATGCGCAGTGAACAGTAACAACAAAATATAAAGGACATGCATAGCTAGAACGCACCATTAGGCCCAGAAGGAGGCCACTGCAACTGTGGTCAAAATGTTAGTTTTTCTCAAGCAGCAGTAGTTTTATACATTAAGACGCGGTACCATACTCAGAAAACTTTTATGCCGACTGACTCTGGCTGCGGAAACCTATGCAATTATATTACTGTTAGAAGTTCGATCATATGGGGTCTCAAGTGAAATTTGTGCCAGGATTGAGAACTTTTTGGTAGGGTGGGTGCAGCATGTTATCTTGGATGGAGAAGATGCAGAAGCACCTTCAGGTGGGACGCTGCTCTTCATATTGTATATTGATGATCTTGTGGACAATATTAATAGTAACTCAGATGTTTTGTAGATGATGCAGTTACCTCTAACGAAGTACTGTCAGAGAGAATCTACATAAATATTCAGTCAGATATTAATAAGATTTCAAAGTCGTGCAAAATTGGCAACTTGCTTTAAATACTCAGAATTGTAAAATTGTGCCGTTCACAAAATGAAAAACATAGTAGCCTATACTATGACTACAGAATCAATGAGTCACAATTTGAATCAGCCAACTCATACAAATACCTGAATGTAACACTTTGTAGGGATATGAAGTGGCTCAGTTGTGGGTGAAGCAGGTGGCAGATGTCAGTTTATTGGGAGAATAATGGGGAAGTGCAATCAGTCTACAAAGAAGATTGCTTACAAATCACTTGTGCAACCCATTCTAGAATATTGCTAAGTGTGAGAGACCCCAAGTAAGTACTAATGGGGGATATTAAAAGTATACAGAGAAAGGCAGTATTAGTAGTCACAGGTTTGTTTGATTCGTGGGACAATGTTACAGAGATGCTGAAGAAACTGAACAGTCAGACTCTTGAAAATAGATGTAAACTATCCCAAGAAAGTCTACTAACAAAGTATCAAGAACTGGCTTTAAATGATGACTCTAGGAATTTACCACAACTCCCCTACAAATCACTCACATATGAATTCTGAGAACAAGATTATAACAACAGAGGCATTCAAACAATATTCTTCCTGTGATACATACGTAGATTAGATTAGATTAGATTAATACTAGTTCCATGGATCATGAATACGATATTTTGTAATGATGTGGAACAAGTCGAATTTTCCAATACATGACATAATTAGGTTAATTTAACAACATACTTAAGTTAATATAACAACTTTATTTTTTTTGTGTGTGTTTTTTGTTTTTCTTTATTTTTTATTTTTATTATTTATTTTTATTTTTTTAATATATATTTTTTTTTTTCTTAATTTATATCTAAAAATTCCTCTATGGAGTAGAAGGAGTTGTCATTCAGAAATTCTTTTAATTTCTTCTTAAATACTTGTTGGTTATCTGTCAGACTTTTGATACTATTTGGTAAGTGACCAAAGACTTTAGTGCCAGTATAATTCACCCCTTTCTGTGCCAAAGTTAGATTTAATCTTGAATAGTGAAGATCGTCCTTTCTCCTAGTATTGTAGTTATGCACACTGCTATTACTTTTGAATTGGGTTTGGTTGTTAATAACAAATTTGAATGGAATGGGAAGGAACCCCAATAACTGGTGCATTAGGACAGACCCTATGCCATGTACTTCATGATGGTTTGCAGAGTACGGATGCAGATGTAGAAGTGTGTGGGTGTACGACAATGTTGATGATGTGCCATTTGTCAGATGGAAACATTGTGCCTGGTAGACTCTTTTTCAAGAGCTGTTTTTAATATAAGTTTCAAATGTAGGCAACTGTAATGAGAGCGTTTATAGCACGATACCATATTTATGTCGCTGTTGTTGTTGTTGTTGGTGGTGGTGGTGGTGGTGAGAAAGGAGAAGTTGAAACTTGCCACCAGTACACAGAAGAAGGTCTTGCAGTTTTGCCAAGACATACTATGGTAATGACTGAGAACATGTGTTCACTTTGTGGGTCATCACTTAGAGAAGTAATGTTCAAATCTGACAGACAATAAACTAAAATTAGTGAAGTAAGATTGTGGGTATCCATATTTTTAAAATAGTTACTACACTGGTGGAAAGGCTCTTTACCAACATACAAATACAAATAACATTAAATGGAAACTAACATCAAACCAGGAATGACCAAACATAATCAGCTGTTGACATAAAATCAGAAACCAAAAGAAGTCATCACTCAAACATCATGAAAAAATAGTGTTCAGCAAAAATAAGTAGACTAAAAACAAGAAATCAAAAGGTTATAACATCAGATTAAATCATGCTGGCACCAACGGGCTTAATGAAATTACAGGTAGTATTCCAAAGTTAAAAATAATCATGGCAGTAATAAAGAAAACAATGTCTGTGTTTGTTATTTTACAACATTTGCTGCCTACAGTAACAATTTTCCTTTATTGACTTTCTGACTGACAGCAGCAAATATTACTTTACAACAAACACAATCACTGTTCTTACAGTAACAGGCTCCCACCAACCATTTTGAATGGACTTGAAAAGCAGCCACACTGATGATAGACAGCCTTCTCTCACACAATTACTGACGGACTTTCAAAAACCTAGAACTAACTCACACACCCAATACAAATAATAATTGAACTGTAAATCAACTGATCATGTAAGCATTTGTTACGAGTATGGCCTTATACGGGTGTGAAACACACACACACACACACACACACACACACACACACACACACACAGAGAGAGAGAGAGAGAGAGAGAGAGAGAGAGAGAGAGAGAACTAGAAGCCATGGGGATTGTGTTCTACACAAGGATGAAAAAAAAGATAGCTGGAGAGATAATTACCATTGATGAGATTCTGCCAATAATACAAAAAACCAAATCTCTCTGGAGGCACATCCAAACAAGAAGACACACATTTGAAGACAAAATGGCTCTGAGCACTATGGGACTTAACATCTATGGTCATCAGTCCCCTAGAACTTAGAACTACTTAAACCTAACTAACCTAAGGACAGCACACAACACCCAGCCATCACGAGGCAGAGAAAATCCCTGACGCCGCCGGGAATCGAACCCGGGAACCTGAGCGTGGGAAGCGAGAACGCTACTGCACGACCACGAGATGCGGGCATTTGAAGACACAATAACATCACTGGAACATTAGGAGAAGGAGCTACTGAGGAAAGGAATTGCTAGGGATGACTACTATGTCTGTTGTATACACAGCAGATTATGAACAACTTGGAATGCTCTACATATCGGAAATGAAGAGGTCTGTAGACAGAAAAGTGCACTGGCACACTACTACAAACTTTTGGTGTCGAACATTAAAGAAGAGGAAGAGGAAGAAGAACATCAGTGTGTTCAACCAAATAAAATTTAAATTAACAACCGAACATAATATGGGCAAGTCATTTTGAAGAAAAAGCTGTCTAAAACATGAATTTATGAAACACTGTTGGATATTGCTGACAGAAACAACTAATTGTGAAACATCCTTATTTCTCTGCAATATACACAAAAACATAAGCTACAGCAGTAAGACAAATAGCATATGTAGTAACTCATTCTAGTGGCAGTTTACTGCGTGCAGTTTATGGTGCTTGTGTTGATGTGAGTATTGTGCGTCGTTGAGAGATTAAGTTTAAAGATGCTGAGGAGGGAACATGAGTGACAAAGAGTTGGACGTCCCGTGACAGCAACCACCGAGTTTCACAAGCAAAATGTTGACAGACTGATTCAAGGCGATCATCCTATCACTCAGAGAGAAATTGCAAACACAATCGGCATTTCACAAGAATATGTGGGTCACATTATTGCTTTGCTTGGCTGTTGGAAGATCTGTGCATGATGGGTACCACGGATGCTGACTCGTGAAATGAAAGCGCACATTTAGCACCATTTGACTTCCATTTGTTCCCGATAATGAAAGACGATCTGCGGGAACATGATTATGCTTCTGAAGAAGACGCTGAGAGCACTGTGAGACAGAGTAAACTTCTTCCATGATGGCTTCAGAAAACTTGTTCATCATTGGCAGAAATGTATCCAGTTGGCTGGTGATTATGTGGAAAAGTGAATACTGGTAACTAAAGATCACATTCCAAGGATTATTTCTGCATTTGATTTATTTAAATATTCCCACCCAAACCCAATTAACGAAGGTGAAGGGATTACTTTTCATTCAATCCTCTTATAACAAATGGACGTAAAGGATATTGGACACTAGTTTTGTGCATCAATTCTGCGACCCTTCTTGCAGACAACTGTGACCAGTGCTTTCTTCCAGTTACTGGACATGGTTTTTACTTACAAGGGATTTACAGTATATTACGGTTAAAAGAGGGGCTAATTCAGTCTCAAATGTGGTCCAGAATCTGAGAGGGGTTTCATTGGGCTCATTCAACACTACTGACAATCTACAACATTCACCAATGCAGTGGCAGAAGGATTACATAGGGGCAATACTTCCTTTGTTAAGGAACTCTGGAAAATGGAGTTTAGCATTTCTGCTTTTGTTTTACTATTCTCAGTCCTTGTCTCGTTCACGATTGTTTTGACATCAACTTTGGTACCACTAACAGCATTTATATACGACCAGAATTCCTTTGTGTTTTAAGAGAAATCTTTCGATAATATTTTGATATGGTAGTCTACAAAGGCTTCATGCATTGCCCTCTTGACAGCCAACAGTTCACAGTGAACATCATCAAAGAGATCAGGTCTATTTGCTATTAGATCCAAAATATAAGGAGTAGCAAAATGAAAACAAGACAGATGGAAAAAAGTAAGTAAACTGTTTAATCACCATAACTGTTAACACATGTATCTCATTGTGGGACCAGATGGTCAATGCCCTCATCAAAAAATGTTTGTGGTTGTCTATGGAACCACGGTTGAACCCAGGCATGTGTGCCTTTGTCTGAAGCACATCAATGGTCACAAACGTATTCCTCATGGAGGGGAGCTGCTGAAAGGGGAATACCAGTTCCTGCAATGTGGATGATCATGCAGGAGATGGCTTGCACAACCTTGTCAATGCGATCTGACAGAAACAGGGCAAATGTAACAGCCGATGCATACAACTGCCAGTAACTCTTCTAAGTGCCTAATGTGGTTGTCAGTCGATCTGGTGATGGCACGGAAGTGACTGGGCCACCAGAAAGTTACTGTTGTCACATAAAGATCGTAATGCAGCGGCAATACAGTGCAGCCATGATACTGTGGCTCATTAGATTGATAGCTGAAAAGATGCAATGGGCAGCACTGAGGTGTGTCGGAGTACCATCATTGAGTAAACACAGATCTTGGTTGGTATGAAGTAGGAGGTTAAGTAGGAGGACCCTACCAGACAAAGTGATACTCTCCCCCCAAAGAAGGAGAAAAGTGGGGAAAGGAGAGCTTACGTGACCAAGTAAATGGCCTGGAGGCTTATGCAAATGGGGTTTGCTAAGGTCACCCGCACTCGCACTTCTTCCAATGTGGTATGAAGGGGAATGAGCTGTCAGACCATACCTGTATGAACTAATGTACAGAACCTTCCAGATGCCTTCTCAGGGCCAGCACATTTCGGCAAAATGCATCACATCCTTGTTGGGTGTGAAGAGGCTAGGTGGATTGGTCATACCCCAAGATCACTGCCTGTACCAATGGTGGTGGACCCACATCAATAGGCATTGGTTCAGATTCCAACAGCATGGAGGAATTTGGTGCCTCTAGGTCACCAGAGTAACCTCCTTGTTCTTCTTCTTCTTCTTCTTCTTCTTCTTCTTCATGGCCTTTGGTTGCTTGGATTCTTGCAATGGCCTATCTGTGACCAGTGTGAGGGCAGATGATGAGCAGACAGCCCTGGTACCCACAGGCCATTGTTCATTCAGTCACTGGCTGGCGTAGGGCCTCTTATCAGTGAGTTTCAAGGAGGGGCAGAGGGTCCTAAAAGGGAGTCTTGTCACTGGTAGACGTCGGAGGAGGAAGCTGCTGCTCCAGCCATGTGTAAGAAGCAGTTCCCGATCATGATGCCACAAGAACTTTAAGAGAGGAGTGCACTGGGAGAACTGTTTGGGGCAAAACTGAGGTAGAGGGAGTGATGGCTGTATGTTCACATAATTGGCCATCATATCAAGAGAATGTAAGCATTCATACTTTTTTCGTGCCTCAGTATACAACAGGTGGTCAGTAGACTTAAATTTTTGTATTTTCCTATCCTTTTTTGATGAACCGGCAAACTGGTGAACATGGAGGACAGGTGTCTGTACAATTGACACACAAAGGTAGTTATTCACAATTACCACATTTTCGGTCCGACATGTGGCAGGATGATATATGACCAAAGTGGAATCATCGCAAGGACCTCATTGGTGGTGGGACAAAGTTTCACATCACACTGGACACCATGAAAAACTTTTTCCAGAGTGAGCTGTGTCAGCTAGTATCGATTTCTTTTCTGGGCAACTTCCACTGCTCGTTTTCTCCTCCTGTCGTCCAGTGATGCTATCGCTGCACCATGGCCAGTGGGCTGAATTTTTGCGGCATGCATATCTTGTTTGGATAGTGCTGGGAGGAAGTTGGAGCACCGAGCTGAAGCCGTTGGGACGACAGTGAGCCAACTGTGTGGAAAGTGAACAAAGGCTCCATTCTGTGAGAGGTTAATAGCTACTGGTATCTCATCGAAAGTTTGTTGTCACCGCCACCCATTGTGTTGCCGTCCATCGAAGTGGCCTCTTGGTAACAAGCTGTCAGATGGTGATTCACTTGCAACCTTTTCCCTTGCTTGTGATTTCGTTCAGAATGACCGTTGGTTGGTTGGTTAGTCGGTCAGTAGTTTGGTTGGTGTATTGGGTCTTTTGGCAGCTTCTAGGTTCTGTGCGCCCCTGACTACTTGCAATTCATCCTGTTAAATTTGCCCTTGCCTGCCTCTATTGCAACTTTAGTTCACCACCAAGGTATGAGGACATTCCTTTCCAGGGCTAAGATAAAAGTGTCTGTACTTGTTCCATTATCTTTGACACCTTTTTGGATGTGTTGAACAAAATGGATGCCCTGCAGCTGAAGATTATGCAGTTGCTCCTTGCCTGGAGCCATAAGATCTCAGTGAAAGATGATTCCAATAAGAATAAAAGTATCCCCATCAGTTGTCACAATAAAAGTATCCCCATCAGTTTGTACTAAGTACTGAACAAATTGTTTCACTTCTTGACATCTGGTTTGTTCCTTTTCCCATGGGATAGCCAGGGTAGAGAAAGCAGTAGTGCTGTAACTGTCGACATCTAAGTTTTGATTCCTGTCGGAAGAGATGGTCAGATCAGAACAGCTATTGTTTTGGTGTAACTTAATATGAATTTTGTTTGAATTGTTCGCACTGATGGCACCTAATCTGATCACGGGCTCTCCCCACAGTCACAACACTGGTGTAAGCAAAGGCCATCTGGCACAATGGCCATTACTGAATGCTATCATGGCCAAGAAAGGTGGGCATCTACTCCTTGGCATGCATGGGGAGCTACTAGCTCAGCAGTATGGCCCCTGTGTTGTCCGGGGGTTCAGCTGAATGGATACATAATGACACCACCACATTAGACTGGCTGTCGTGTTGGCTTTGAATGCAAATATGAGCCTTTGGAGGTATTTTGCACATGCAATCTTCAATAGGTGCTACTTAAGGAATTCTTCCCCAGCCGGTCCATTCTACAAAAAAATTTGGAAAATGGAGGTCAATACAGAAGAGGATCTCATATTACTTCACCCAAAACTTGACAAATGAAAGAATATTTCAAGAAAGGAAGATACATCAAAGAAAACAGATGGGTCGGCATCAAAGGCTCCACCATGAGAAAGAGTGTAAGAAAAGGAAGGATAGTCCAGCAATAAGAGAATGTAGCACAGGAGAGAATGTAGGTGATGCAACAGCTTAGCACCCCGCGCTTGCCATACATGATCTCATCAAAGAATTGTGAGCCCACCAAGGAGAATTCATTGGTAAGTGTGGATGTACAATGCCTCCCAGACAGGAGGATCGCCAGCAATGGGAGCACCAGCAATGGCCAGTGCCAGCAACTTGCATTAGTACACAGTGTTTAGTTTAGTGCAGTGCCTTATTTTTAAACAAGCATCTGTTACAGTGTGTAAATAACCTGTGTTTCTATCTGATTCACTAGTGTGTTTGAATCTGGAGCGTGCTCATTTGTTTCTTGCAGTAGCTTTTGTGAAATCCCAGTTTACATTGTAGCATCAGACAATCAGTAACACTAGTGTCATTTGATTTTGCAAGGCTCTGCTCGTTCACTCCCAGTAAGTCCAAATCAATTTGTTTGTATTTTTTGAGATTTCACACAGATTTTGACACAGTACAATATGGATAGGAATGGTGCTTGTTGTGCGTGTGGACACGTGGAAAACTGGCCACAGTCAACAGGCCTCTGGTTACTGCTCAAAGATGTGGAGACACTGTGACATCAGAGACCTGAGACCTTTGGTGCCACTGGAATCTACTGGTGACACCGACTGTCACTGAGACTTCTGATACGCAACATCTGACTGGTCTGTCTGGACTCCAGAGTGAGTTATGGACAGTTATGGGTTTGCATATCTCTGGGTGGAAGGCAAAGGTGGGAACTGGCCGCATGACTGACTCCTAACACCTTAACAACAGGTAAGATGTGCTACCCAGTGCTGATAAAACTTCTGAGCGAGCACCGGATGTTTCTCCTGTTTGACCAGCGAACAATTTTCCAACCAAGTCCAGAAAAGTGCACACAGCGGATATGCTAGTCATTGGAAACTCCAATGTTGGGCAAATAATAGGGCCCCTCAGAGAAACAGCACACTGGTCAGGAAAGAATGCCAGTGTGTACCTGATATGGGGTGGGGGGGGTCTCATCCAAAATGAAGAGGCGGCTCTTACAGTGACTATCAAGCATACTGGCTGCAACTCTTGGCTAATGTCATTCCTACAGGCAGATGGTTGGTTTGATGAAGACTACTAGCATTGCACACAAGGTGCAGGCTTAACTCACTATCTGTAGCATTGTACCCGGGGTCAATCATGATCCTCTGGTTTAGAGCAGAGTGGAAGGTTTAATCAGAGGCTCAGACAATTCTACAAAATTATTGGATGAGAATTTCTGAACTTCTGCTATTGCGTGATGAACAGCTGGCCGAAATCGAAGGTAGTCTACATGAGGAACATTGTTCTCAGAGAATGCTTGTTCCTGCACGGCAGAAATAGAAAAGGTTAATGTACTATTAGTAACCTATTAGTAACCTGCAGGAGCATCCATTGTAAGCCCCCAGAATTGGTATAATTTATTGAAGGTTATAAAGCCCAGATAGTATCAGGAACAGAAAGTCGGTTGAAATCGGATGTGAATAGCAACTAAGTCCTAAATTCAGATTGGAAAATCTATCATAAGGATAGGGTAGTTGCCAATGGTTGTTGCACATTTATTGCAGCAAAAAATTCGATAAAATTTAGTGAAGTTGAGCGTCAGAGGTGGGTAACAAATGGTAATCGGATGTTTTTACAGACCATCTGCATCAGCAGCTGTAGTGCTAGAGCAGTTCAGAGCGAACTTGCAGAATTTCATGAATAAATTTCCTGATCAAGCTGCTGTAATTGGGGGCGACTTCAACTTGCCAGGTGCAGATTCGGAGTCATGCCATCAAAACTGGTGCAAGAGACAGGGATTTGTGTGACATTATTCTGAATGTCTTGTCTGAAAATTACTTCAAGCAGATGGACAGAAAAACCAACTCATGACATTAACATTTTAAACTTCCTAGCATCTGACAGACCTGAATTCCCCTAATCTGTTAACATAGATAGTATCAGTGATCATAAGGCTGTGATAGTGTCTATGACTACAGTTATTATAAGGAATGTTAACAAAGATAGAAAAATATTTTTGCTTAGCAAGAATGACATGATACAAATTGAATAGTCAACATAAAATGTTCAGTGTGGGGGTCAAAGATGTGGAATGTAACCGGAAAAAATTCAAAAGCATCATTCAATATGCCTTAGACAAGTATGGTCTGAGCAAGATCTTAAGTGATGGAAGAGACCCTGCATGATCTAATAGCTGTATTAGAAAACTGCTACGTAAAAAATGGGAGCTTCATCACAGATTCAAGAGAATTAAAACCCAGCTGACAAATAAAAGGTGAGTGAAGCAAAAATAAACACAAGGAGAGCAATGAGTGAAGTATTTAATGACACTGAAAGTAAAATTTTGGCAACAGATCTGACTGAAAACCCTAAGAGGCTTTCTTTGATCTTATAAGTAAAATCAATAAGCAGTAGGAAACCATCTATTCAGTCACTCAGTGACCATTATGCATTGAAACAGAAAATGACAGAAGGATGAGATACTGAATTCAGACTTCCGAAATTGTTTCATTGCAGCAGATCATAGTAGAAATCTTGCTTTCAAAAATCACACACACTTCGAAATGGCAGATACTGAGATAAGTGATCACAAAATAAAACAACTACCATCACTTTGTAATGGAAAGATGAGATACCTGTAAGATTCTACAGAGATTATGTGACAGTATTTGCTTCCCTTCTAGCAACAATCTGTCATGAAGGATACCTGACAATTGGAAGAAAGGCACAGGTCATTCCTGTATTGAAGAAGGGTCATAAAAGAGGTTCACATTCGTATAGGCCTATATCACTGATATCAATCTGTCGTAGAATTATGCAACATGGATTCCACAAACAGAAAGCTTCTGAAACTCAGTTTGCTCTATTTGTCATTAAGATCCACAGCATTGTAGACACTGGCACTCAGGTTGATGCTGTGTTGCTCGACTTCAGGAAGGCATTTGAACACTGTCCCATACTACCATTTAGTGAAAAAAAATGCATGCTTACTGAATATTGCATCACATTTGCAATTGTTCAAGACTTTCTTACAGACAGAACTCAACACATCGCTCTTAACAGAACAAAATCAACAGATGTTAAGGTCATTTCTGGAGGGGGGGGGGGGGGGGGGGGGGGTTACCCCACAGAAGTATAGGACCGTTACTGTTTACAATGTATATAAATGATCAAGTAGAATGTGTTAGAATCTCTTTACAACTGTTCGATGATGATGAGATTGTCTATACAAAGGCAGCTATCCCAGAAGGCAGAAGGACCTACAAAGGGTTGATGATTGGTGCAGGGACTGGCAGCGACACTGAATGTATATAAATGTAACAAAATATCTCGGGGTACCCACCTGGAGTGACCTTAAGTGGAATGATCACATAAAACAACTAGCAGGAGAGGCAGTTCCAGGTTGATATTTACAGGAAGAATCTTAAGGGAATGTAATTCATCCACCAAAGAAGAGGTTTACAAGGTGCTTGTTAGACTGATTCTTGAGTATTGTTCATCAGTCTGGGACCCTTACCAGGTAGGTAATACTGATAGAAGAGATAGAGAAGATCCAACAAAGAGAGGCACATTTCACTATGGCATCCTCTAGCTGGTGGAGAGCATTAAGGAGATGCTCAACAAACTCCAGTGGCAGATGCTGTAAGAGAGGCTTTGACCATCAAGCAGAGATTTGTTATCAAAATTTCAAGAAATTACTTTCCAAGAAGAGAAGAGTTGGACAACTTACTACTTCCTCCCAAAAACATCTCGGAAATGACCACAATGAGATAATTCGAGAAATTGGGAGCTGATACAGTGGCTTAGCAAAAATCATTCTTCCCATGTACAATTCGTGAATTGAACAGGGAAGGGGAGAACAGATAGTGACATCAGAAGTACGCCTCCACCACACACCATCAGTTGGCTTGTGATGTGTAGATGTAGATTTCATATCGCCTTCAGCAAACAAGTTCATATCTTAAAAAATAATGATTCTATAGGCACAGAAAAAGGTTACTCAATAAATAACAAGCCTTCAAGGGAACAAAATACCTGGTAATTAAACCACATTAAGTGAGGTTTTCACAGAAACTTTAGACAAATTGAATAAAATAAGTACAATGAAATAGGGAACAAATACAGGAAAGCACTGTGTTTAGCAAAGAGTTTGTAAGTAAATGAAGGAGTTTGTAAGTAACAATGAAATAGGGAGCAAATACAGGAAAGCACTGTGTTTAGCAAAGAGTTTGTAAGTAAGTGAATTGTTATTTATTGCAATTGTCTGGTGTAAATTTTGTTTATCCCCCGCACTAATCACCGTTTTTTGCTTTATGCTTGCTGGGTTCCTTCCTAGAGGTGAAAAACTGCCCATGCAGTATGATGCTGTGGAAAAGTGGAAAAACTTTGGTGTGCGATTGTGTTGCTTCATTACAACACGCATCCCCATTCTATAGGTGTCACCCAAAACATTCAACAATTCAGCTGGGAGCAGTTCGACCATCCAATCTGCACTTTCTGACTGCCATATGTTCTTGAACTTAAACTGAAAACTGATTTTGGAGGGAGGCACTTTGACAGCTATGACAACACAAAAAATGGTGTTCAGCAGTCACTGTCTTCGTTGGTGGCATCTTTCTATGAAGAGGGGATAAAAAGTTGGTTCTCTGCTAGGAAAAAAATCTGAACAATAGTGGCAACTATGTAGAAAAGTAGTTTCAAGAATGCTCTTTCGTGTAAAAATAAATTTTGGCCTGAAAAAAAAAAAAAATTGTATGGTAGTTACGTTAGGCCTACTTATGAATTCGCAGTTGTGAATAAGGACTAACATCAACTATAGAATGGAATGATGACAATGAAAATTTGATTTTGTAACGGCTGTTGTCGCTGGAGTGCCTGTTCCTTTGGACATGCATGTGTGTCCAAAGGAACTTTGCATTGTAATCAGAACAACATAGGCACTACAATATCATACCAACTAGGATTGTTTCAAATCCTTCAACATCCTTTGCTCTTTGCGTGTTTTAGGAAATTCTAGTTCATTTCTCATTTCCTTTTCAACTGCATTCTTTGCCAGGTACATGATTAATATTGCTTGAGAGTGTACAACACTAGAAACAATATAACAGCGTTTTGTTACTGTCATTGACGTCATCTGAAGGACTTGGATCCCTACTGGAGAACAGACAGTACTTGGTTCACCTTTGCTATAAATGAAATACGGGATGGAGAGATGTTGCTTGGATCTTTCTAGCTAAACTGCAACACACTTGTCTGGAACCAGTGACATGGTAATTTCAATATTTCTATTTCGGTGTTTGGATCACTGTTGCTAATTGTTATTCAATTCATGGTCTGGGTATGCACCAGGCAGGGGTGGGCAAGGGTTACAGGAGAATACATCAACATCTACATCTATTCTCTGCAAGCCACTGTGAGGTACACTGCAAAGGGTAAGTCCCACTGTACCAGTTATTAGGGTTCTTCCCATCCCAGTCATGTATGGATCACACGAAGAATGACTGTTTCAATGTCTCAGTGCATGCAGCAGTTATTCTAATCTCATCCCCGTGATCTCTATGTGACCGATACATAGCGGGTTGAAGTATATTCCTAGAATCATCATTTAAAGCCAGTTCTTGTGACTTTGTTAACACATTTTCTTATGTTAGTTTATATCTACCTTCAAGAGTCTTCCAGTTCAGTTCCTTAAGTATCTCTGTAACACGCTCCCATGGATCAAAAGACTCTGTGACCATTCATGCTATTCTTCTCTGTATATGTTCCAATATCTCCTGTTGGTACTATTCAGTAAAGGTCTCACAAACTTGAGCATTATTCTAGAACTCTTGGCACAAATGATTTGTAAGCAATCTCCTTTGTAGAATGATTGCACTTACCCAGTTTTCTACTGACACGCTAAAGTCTACCACCTGCTTTACCCACGACTTAGTCAATGTGATCCATTCTATTTTATATCCCTACAAAGTGTTACACACCCAGGTATTTTGAGAAATGGCTGATCCCATCAATGACTCACTGATATTACAGTTATTGGGTACTACTTGTTTTTTCATTTTGTGAAGTGCACAATTTTACATGCACCCATATCAACTTTTTATCAATGCGGAGTCCCCAAAATTGTGACTGTGCAACAGTGTCCATGCACTGGGTACACAAGAAGAGTTCTGGGTCAGGATGGAGCTCAGTATATGACAGATATACATGACTGCCGTTGTTGTGGAAGAAAGCTAGAAGTCATATGAAAGGGTCCAAGCAGAAGCCCTTCAAATGGCACCTTGTACTGGTGTTCAGCCAAGGATACAGATCACGGCTATACCTACTGCAAAAATTTTCAACATATGACGCTGCGGCAAACAATGGTCCATCTGAGGTCACGAGCCCATTGACAGCAATACAGACAAATGTAATGCTCAGCATGGAACCTAGGGGGATTCCACTGTCTACGACCTATGGGGAGATGAGCACTGTACTTTCTCCAAAATGAAAAGATCAGAATAAAAATCTGTAGCAATCCTAGAACGGTCCAGTCACAGAAGATAAGTAAAATGTAATGGCACCAAGCAGAGTTGTATGCCTCACATAGGTTGAAAAAGATTTCAATGAGAGGACAGAAGCTAAAAAAAGCCTGTACAATAACTGTTTCCACCATAACTAGATAGTCACATGTGGATCACCCCACTCCCAGAAACCACATTGATAGAAGGACAGAAGACTCCTGTGTCGAGAACCCAGCATAATTGTTGGGCTATCATATCGCAATTTGTAGAGCAAGTTGGTGAGGTTAATCAGTCGGTAGCTGTTGATGGACATTGGGTTTATGCCCGGGGTAAGAATTGGAATGAAGACAATAGCAGATACCAGTCAGTGAAAGGTTCATCACGCACCTGAGCATCAGGGGTGAAGGGAGGTAGTGGGAAAGTGGAAAAAGGATAGGGGGATGTCATCAACTTGTCTTTTATGTGCGTAGGAGAAGAGATCATAAAGTCAACTGCTGAAAAGGTGCCTTGCGCAGCAATAAAATATATAGAGGTACTGTCATTGAGGAGACACAGATCAAGGTTGGAAAATAATTGGTAAATCTGAAAGTCCCTACCAGATGACATCAGAGCCCCAACAGGGAATGGTGTGTGCTAAAATCCGTAAGTGGGAGAAAAGAGGGAGTGGCGGTGAAGAGCTGTTGGATTAAAGTGGCCATATCAAGGTATGTATCTATCCTGCCCAGGCGCAAATAAACATTGTATCTCTTGGGTTGTTCACACATGCACTGATATTACTTCCCATGTGGTATGGTGGTGATGACATCTATGTAAACTATCACACACCTCCATATACTCTCTCTGGGCTAGAATGGTTCAGTCAGAAAAACGGTTAACTCAAAAGTGTTGGGGAATGGTCATTAGTGCAATGCATTTCTTACAAGAGCAACACAGTTCACAAAATAGGATGACAGCAGTAGTAGTAGTAGTAGTAGTAGTAGTATTCTGGTTAGAGACAGTAATATGCATTGCAGTGCCATTGAATTTTCACAGTAATAGCGTCCTGGTTAGGCATGAGGAGCCAAAGAGAGAGGTCACCCCCAGGATCACTGTCACCATTGGATGTGGAACAACATCTGTGAACACGGAGTCCCCCAAGGAGATGGGACGCTGGCACCTCCATTGTCACCAGAATAGTCTTCTTTTTCTAAGTAACTACTTTAGAGTGTCAGACTCTTATGAGGGTGTATTTGCTGTGAGCATAGGAACTGAAGAGGAGTGGGCAACACTGGGATCACAGTCTATGGCTCTTTTCACTAATGGCTAGTGTCAGACTGCTGGTCTGTAGATTTCCAAGGAGAGGATCCCCTAAAGCAGGCTGTTCCAGCTTGTTGGCTCCGTAGTGAGCCGCGGAGCGCTCCCTGCTCCAGGGAGCTGTGTCGCTCGGTGTGACCATTCGAGTGGGCCGGCACGGCAGGCTGAGGCAGGCGGCAAGGCAAGCGTTTTGATGTGCCAGCTGCGTCTTACAAGATTGACAACCTCATACTCTTAGCTGCTACGACGTGGTGACATGCTACACCAGGAAATACGATGATTAGGAAATAAATAAGAAACAACTTCTTTACAAGAAATTGCATACTAGATCAGAAATATCAGGCGTCAAAGTGTTCGCAGCTTTAATGCAGAGGATGGCCTTCATTGTTGCATCCCGAAGAAACGATTGTTCCTTACTTTGTACTTTTTTCGTTGCTGAGAAAAGCTGCTCACAACAATACGTAGATCCAAACATGCACATGATCTGAGCGGCATTGTTGTGAAGCTTGGTAAATACTTTTTGCTGTAATGGATGATACCATAGTGACAAATCCAACGTGTTGTAGTACCTCTCTTTCAACAAAGTTGAATTTTGCAAATCAATAACCTCCAACTGAAGTGACGGTGACAAGTCATCGGGGGAAATTGAAAAAGGAGTGCTGAACACCTTAAGTTCCATTTCCAAACTAGTGAGTTCTCGGAATCGTGTTTCAAACTACGTGATGAGCTGCTTTAACTATGCTTGGAAATTGCCGAAAGTAGTACCTTCAGGTAGTTTTAAAGAAGCAAGACGATTGAAGGATGTTAAATGTCCATTACTCATCTGCCTCTCAAATAAACGTAACTTTTCCATGAACGCTTTGATCTGGTCGTGCATGTCAACGATTAGCTGCCCTTTGCCCTGAAATGACAGATTTAAATTATTCTGATGCATAGTTATGTCAGCTAGGAACGCGAGGTCTGATATCCATTTTATATCTTTCAGACAACGGATTTCTTCCCCTTTCATTTCGAGAAAAAGGGATATTTCCTCACGAATGGCAAAGAAAACATCAAGAACTTTTCCCCGACTCGGCCAACGAACTATACTGTGGTAAGGTATATCCCCATATTCCGCTTCCATATCTTTCAGGAATCCTTTGAATTGGCGATGATTCATACTTCATTACGCCACCTAGCTCTACTGTTTCAGCACACAGCACATGAAGAGTCAAAATGTCTCTCCCGAATTCGTCCCTCAGTATATTTTTCAAAAGAGAAGCAAAACCTTGGTGACGTACGGTCATTTATAGTGCGCCGTCTGTCGCTACAGAATGGAGTTTATCCCAAGGAAAATTCATATTGTCCACTGATTCACAAACATCTTTAAAAATGTCACGTCCTGTTGCGGTGTAATCGAGTGGTACCACATCCAAGAGTTCTTCAGTTACTTGCAGCTCCATGTCGACACCACGCACAAAGACTTCAAGCTGAGCACAGTCCGATATGTCGGTGCTTTCGTCAAGCGCTAGCGAAAATGCAACAAAGCTCTCCGCCTTTTTCCTGAGCTGTGTCTCTAAATCCGCTGCCATGTCCAGGATTTGACGAGACATTGTTTGCTTCAACAGGTAAACCCCTTCAATTGTCTGCACCTCCCTTGGAAACAAACATTCTGCAACTGCTACCATGCACGATTTTACGAGTGGTCCCACGGAAAACAGCTTGCCACTCGTCGCAATGATGTGAGCGACCCTGTAGCTTGCTCGAATTGCAGATTCAGTAGTGTTTTCTCCGCTCTCATTCGCCTGAAAATTATAAACGCATTACAGAACACGAACTATGTTGCATGTTTTGATACCCTCCGTATTAGGAAACCGTTTTTGAACTTACGTCTCCTGGTATGTCGTTCTTAAGCCTGGCTACCAGTTCTCTGCATGCAACGCCTTCTACCTGATCGTAGTGCGCTGCGTGAAGATGTGTATGACGTTGTTGTATATTGTACCTCTTCGCAGAATTAAATACTTTATGACATACAAGACAATGCGGACGACCATCCCTCTCAATCAATAGAAAGGTATCTTCCAATAGAGGTACAGGGCTCCCGCGGCTAGTCATAGCTGTCATTGAACACGGATTATTGCGTCAGTTGCGGCTGCATGCGTCCAGGGGGCAGTGAGTTCACTTTCCCCCTCCACGCGGGCTCCAAACTGCCGCAGTGAGCGCTCCAGCTCCCTGGAGCCTGGTTGGAACAGCCTGCCCTAAAGGGATCCTTGTCACCAGTAGATGTCAGTGGAGGATATGGCTGGTCTGGATGTCGGAAGTTTAGGACCCCAAAGATGTCTACTTGCATGGCTACTGGAGGCCGATTTTAAGGGGATGGACGGAGTAAGTACTCTATGTACTGCCAATGACGTGGTCACAATATTGTCAAATGCAATAATGCTAGTATAGGATATAAATGGTCAAGCTTCTTACAGGTTCAAAACATGATAAGTTCCTTGATTTTACATTCCTTCATTAGGGTACCATGTACCAGTGATCATGGAGGGCGATCATCTCTATAACTGAATGGCAGTTGATCATGTGGTGAGTTTTCAAGAAGCAGCTGACTACAATCTCCACAAACTGCATTGTTCCAGCAATGGGAAGACAAGCCTGATGTCTTGGTGTATTAAGGCGTAGCATAGTATAGGAAATACGGCTCCATGTCACATACATGATATACAAATCAGAAGCCTCACTTCCCCCACTTTTCATATAATCCCTCATCCATATGCAGTGTCAAGTCACAGAGAGAAATTTAACATCCAGGCTGTTAGGGAATGTTGCAAAGAAACATTACAAAGTTTTTCACAAGAGAGTAACATTCAGGACTGGGTAGGATTTGAAGTTTTAACACAGAATCACTTAATACAGTACTGAAGAAGACATTTGTCTTGATACATTTTCAATATTGTCTACAAGGAGAGTAACAGACAGAAAGGATCCTCCATCAAAAACTGAAAGAAGTGCCACTCTTCAGTTCACTTTATTTTGCTTTCCTTCTTTGGAATGGCTAGGGTTGTAGCAATATGCCTTAAAGAATTCAGCCAAGTGGGATTAGCCGAGCGGTCTAAGGCGCTGCAGTCATGGACTGTGCGGCTGGTCCCGGCGGAGGTTCGAGTCCTTAGGATAATTTAGGTTAAGTAGTGTGTAAGCTTAGGGACTGATGACCTTAGCAGTTAAGTCTCATAAGATTTCACACACACACACACACACACACACACACATACACACACATATATATATATATATATATATAATGGAAGGAAACATTCCACGTGGGAAAAATTATATATAAAAACAAAGATGAGGTGACTTACCGAACAAAAGCGCTGGCAGGTCGATAGACACACAAACATACACACAAAATTCAAGCTTTCGCAACAAACTGTTGCCTCATCAGGAAAGAGGGAAGGAGAGGGGAAGACGAAAGGAAGTGGGTTTTAAGGGAGAGGGTAAGGGGTCATTCCAATCCCGGGAGCGGAAAGACTTACCTTAGGGGGAAAAAAGGACAGGTATACACTCGCACACACGCACATATCCATCCACGTATATATATATATATATATATATATATATAAAGAAATCAGGTCTGTTTGAAGAGATTACCATGGTCTCATAGCCACTGGTTGATAACTTTGGTCTTTTCACTGCATGAAATATCCATCACGATGCCACTTACTCCAAACAAGGGCTCTCACCATGGGCATTGCTGAGGCAGAGCATTGGCCATCTCTGATGACAGCCATTGCTCGGAGTCCCAATGCCCTAAACAGATGGGCACCTACTTCTTAGCATGCGCAAAAGGGAGGTAAAACCTGACATCAATAGCGGGTGCCCTGCCTTGTTGGGGCTACCACTGTATAGATGCCTGGCAACCCCCACATGGACTTGCTACCATGGTAGGTACTGGATGACATCCCCCTTATGGCCTGCACTTCTGTAAAAAATTTTGGAATCATGGAGGTCAAGCTCAGTTATTGGGAACGAACATGAGTTAATCAAAAAAGTAGGAAAAAAACAAATATACGCATAAATAAATCAAAGTAGGAAAAGCCATAACTGATGTTATACAAACAAGCTAGGTTGTTGCGAGGAAATATATCCTAGAGACTTTGTCTGAGAAAATATGCAGTTAGAGAGTGAGAATGCAACACAGGAAAAAAAGATGTACAGCAACTGCTTGGAGTCCGTGCTTGCTGTGCATGCACTCTCAGAAAGAGATGTGAACAGCATATTTTTTGGGGGGTGTGGGAAGACATTAGCATTAGGGTTGTTATTCATAATCTGCTAAAGATTTCCAAAAATGCATTAGGATTGTTATTTGTATCTGCTCAAGATTTCCAAATATTTACAAGGAGACATCTTACTTTGCTTCAGTTTGACTTGAGCCAGCATGTGGATTGTTAGGGTCATGTCAAGATATAATTATGGCTCCATGTCACAAGTAACAAAGATTTAATTTGATTTTACTGAGAGATATTGTGTATAGCACAGGCTGCTGACTGTGTACTGTATGTAATTACGAAACTTAACAATTTATCAAGCTTAGAAACATTGCTAGTACAATAAAATTTCTGTAAAGACATCTTTGAATTCTAATTTTGTTAAACAATGAGACCAGCCACACAATGACTGGCCACCTGTTGTTGTTGTGTTTCTGACTATTTCCAACTGAAGGTACAAAAACAAGTCGATAACGTTTGGAGAAGGCCATAACCCATCCAGCACCATCTCAAGGATAAAACATACAGGTGCTGTCAGCCACAAATGTCCCCCCCCCCCCCCCCATGGTATAAGCTTGCAAGGTAGGTGCCTCTACAATGTAACTGACAGGTATGTGTAGTTGTTTTCTATAGGGACAGTTGAGTGGGGGGAGCTTGCAATGCTAACAAGGTTCAAACAATTTTCAACAAGAATACAGTTATTTTTCATATATGGTCAGCAGTGACTCACCAGATTATGGTGAATTAAACAGAACTACTTTAAAACATATTTTTGAGAATTTGAGAAGGTACAATAGGAATTTGCTAAGAGAAACAATTGAAAACAATAAGAGCAAAAATAAAAACACAACAGAAACTTGACATCCTGAGTTAGGATCGCAAATGGCCCAGTAACGATCAGTGGGGAGGAGATTTAACTTGCATCAGATGATTTCTTTAAAGGTTTGTTAGTTCAAGAGATGAATCAGAAAACATGTTAATTAATGATGTCATTCTACAGGCAATGATAGAAGAAGTTTATAAAGCCATTCAAGGTACAAGGAAAGGAAAAGCATCTGGAGATGAGCAAGTTAGTAGAAATACAAATTACAACTGCAAAATTGTTTGCAAAAGTCCATGAAAACAATTGTGTCATTCTAGAACGAAATTTCACTCCGCAGTGGAGTATGAGTTGATTTCAAACTTCCTAGCAAAAAACTGTCTGCCAGACTTGGAACATTTGGCTTTCATGGGTGAGTGCTCTACTGGCAGATCTATCCAAGCACATTGTGAGTGGATACTCAAAAACGGAATAACATGACTTATGTAGTACGCATGGGTGGACCTTGTGCAGTACACATTTCTGCCGCAAGGCGTATATACCATGGCTCAGTGCCAGTTCAATGCCGCCAGTGGTGTTGACCTGGCTTGTTCCATTCAACTGCGGGGATTGTTTTTGCTAGCATTGTTTTGTTCTTGTTTTCTTTTTTTTATGATGGCAAGTTATTGTTTTCTATGCAGCAAAAATGCTGCTGAAAGTGTTTTACTGTTGAAAACAGCTCACCAAGATGACGCTATGGGTATATTCAAGTGTATGAGTGACTTGCTTCAAGTAAAAAATGGAGACATGTTGATTGATGACAAACCTCGTTCTGGGCATTCAACTGGCCAAATCAACGAAAATATTGACCAAGTTCAAGAGCTTGTACTCACAGACCATTATAAGGATATTGCACAAAAGTGCTCGCCTAAAAAAGACCCAATTTGTGACAACACACAACCCTATACACAGCCATCTGTGTTAAGACAGTTTTCGGCTAAAAATGGCATGGTTCTGCTGCCCCACATACCTTACTAACCTGACCTGACTCCATGCGACTTTTTCTTATTTTCACGCGCGAAAAGGGGCATGAAAGGACACCAATTTGACAACACTGAAGAAGCCATTTCTACAGGCGACTACAAAAAATGTTTTGAACAGTGGAAGCAGCAGTGGGACAAATGTATCACACACAAAGAAAGAAAATATGTTATGTGGACATGCGTCCGGAAATGCTTACTTTCCATGTTAGAGCTCATTTTATTACTTCTCTTCAAATCACATTCATCATGGAATGGAAACACACAGCAACAGAACGTACCAGCGTGACTTCAAACACATTGTTACAGGAAATGTTCAAAATGTCCTCCGTTAGCGAGAATACATGCATCCACCCTTCGTCACATGGAATCCCTGATGCGCTGATGCAGCCCTGGAGAATGGCGAATCGTATCACAGCCATCCACAGTACGAGACAAAGAATCTCTACATTTGGTACCGGGGTTGCGTAGACAAGAGCTTTCAAATGCCCCCATAAATGAAAGTCAAGAGGGTTGAGGTCAGGAGAGCGTGGAGGCCATGGAATTGGTCCACCTCTACCAATCCGTCGGTCACCGAACCTGTTGTTGAGAAGCGTACGAACACTTGGACTGAAATGCGCAGCAACTCCATTGTGCATGAACCACATGTTGTGTCATACTTGTAAAGGCACATGTTCTAGCAGCACACGTAGAGTATCCCACATGAAATCATGATAACGTGCTCCATTGAGTGTAGGTGGAAGAACATGGGGCCCAATCAAGACATCACCAACAATGCCTGCCCAAACGTTCACAGAAAATCTGTGTTGATGACGTGATTGCACAATTGCGTGCAGATTGTCGTCAGCCCATACATGTTGATTGTGAAAATTTACAATTTGATCACATTGGAATGAAGCCTCATCCGAAAAGAGAACATTTGCACTGAAATGAGGATTGACACATTGTTGGATGAACCATTCGCAGAAGTGTACCTGTGGAGGCCAATCAGCTGCTGATAGTGCGTGCACACGCTGTACTGCACGAAGAATTGCCTCGTCCATTGCAGGTGTCCTCGTCGTTCTAGGTCTTCCCCAGTCGTGAGTCATAGGCTGGAATGTTCCGTGCTCCCTAAGACGCTGATCAATTGCTTTGAACGTCTTCCTGTCGGGACACCTTCATTCTGGAAATCTGTCTCGATACAAACGTACCGTGCCACGGCTATTGCCCCGTGCTAATCCATACATCAAATGGGCATCTACCAACTCCGCATTTGTAAACATTGCACTGACTGCAAAACTATGTTCGTGATGAACACTAACCTGTTGATGCTACGTACTTATGTGCTTGATGCTAGTACTGTAGAGCAATGAGTCGCATGTGAACACAAGCACCGAAGTCAACATTACCTTCCTTCAATTGGGTCAACTGGCGGTGAATCGAGGAAGTACAGTACATACTGACGAAACTAAAATGAGCTCTAAAATGGAGATTAAGCGTTTCCGGACACATGTCCACATAACATCTTTTCCTTATTTGTGTGTGAGGAATGTTTCCTGAAAATTTGGCCGTACCTTTTTGTAACACCCTGTGTGTATATGTGTACCATCTCATATACAACCCTCCACAGCTTTACCTCCACCATTACCTTCTCTCCTACATTCCAAACTTCTACGAAGTTTTCCTGAATACCTTGTGCAATTAGCATTCCTGGAAGAAAAGATACTGCAGAAAATTGGCTTCGCCACAATATACGGGCTTATTTCTGGAATGAATTTTCAAATTGTGAGCATCAATTTGAAACCTCCTAGAAAATCAAAATGGTTTTGAAATTTATTTATTTATAAATTAAAATTACAATCCCCAGTGTCCACTAAAATTCACCATGTCGGCAAACATTTGTTTGTCACATCATCCTTGTGTGATCCGTCTTGTCTTACTTGGCAGTCTGCTACCATCATGCAGTTGTGTTGTTCACTTGCTGCTGGAGTTTATTCTTTGTGTTATAAGTGTGTGTGTGTGTGTGTGTGTTTTGTGTGTGTGTGTGTGTGTGTGTGTGTGTGTGTGTGTGTGTGTTCGGTAAGTCTTGTTTACAAATGAAATATATCAGGTGCCTCTACTCTGGGTCATAAGGTTCATTTTCTCTGGTGTTTCGGCAGATATTTGCAATTCCATTTTGCTTTCGATTGATGCTGGGCATTGCATGAAAGACGTAATGAGCAGTATTTGTTTGGGCTGACTCTTGCTACATGTTGCAAAAAAGAAATTGCAAATATCAGCTGAAACAACAGAGAAAATGCACCTGATGACCCTTAGGAGAAACAGCCTATGTAGAGAAGGGGTCACTAGCAGAAAGACCTACAGATTATCATTGTTTTGTAAAAATAGGAGCTAGCTCTCAATATAAACCAATTTAATGTACAGCTCATACTGTTTGAATACCACAAAACTCACATATCATGACTCTATAAATGTGAATTACAAGCATAAGTCAATAAATTTTCATTCTAATTGTCTTCAGGTTGGCAGTATTGCTTAGTACACTCATCGGCTGCTAGATGGCACCATTTCCTTTGCTTGTGGCAAGTTTCAGCATAGTCACATCACTTCGCTTTGCACTCTTGCAAAGTTGACATTGTGTCACTCTCTGTGGGTCGACAGAAGCATCCGATCCCACACGTCGGCTTTGACCCATGACGTAAGGGTGTTGTGGTGTGTGACGTCATGACGGCGTGGAGTTTGGTTTGTGTGTGTGGCGTGTTTCCAGATGTCGTGTTGTGGTTCGTTGTGCCCTCTGGTGGTATGTTAAGGGCTTTCGTTTGTGTGGTGTAATGGGCTCAGTTTGCTCTTGCTCATTATACAGAAATGTTCGAGTGTTGGTTGTGTTTGTAGTGGAATTCGTTTCAGTGAGTTAACGATTTTGTGGTTTTGTGTGAAGGTTAATTTACTGTTGTTCGCTTTATGTTGTGTAGTAATCTTAGTAAATTAATCGGTTGCGGTTTTTCTTCAGGAATTGATATGAAGGATAAAATTAATAGCGTGCATCTGAGGGAAATTATGGGGAACACCACTTTGGAACTGATAAAGTTTCTGCAGCTGTTCAGTTTAATTGCCAAGGTCGTGAAGTGCTCTATTTTCAGATGCATTTTCTTCATATAGGGGGTTGGGTGAGAGGGGATTAAATCATTTAATCGTTAACCATAGCTTAGAGTTCAAAAATTATGAGACGAGGGCTTGCACAAATACAATAGAGGGGTTGTGGGGGGCTGTTAAGTCAGTTCTTGGAAGGGGGAAGAGGAACTCTTCCAACTTTCAGTCTCATTTAGATGAGTACTGTTGGCGGAAGAGTGTCCCTGAGGGCTATTGTGTTTTTCGGGTTTTTTAAGGGCTGTTAGTAAAATGTATAGGACAAAGGTGGTTGGTTAGGGTGGTTTATTTCGTGTTAGAGTGTGGGGGGGAGGGGGGGGGGGGGAGTGTGTTGGTTTGTGTTATAGTTGTGAAGGATCTATTTTGTTGAAGTTTTTGTTGAGTTGTAATGTGTGATTGAGATTTTTGTTTATGGGTTTTTTATTATGGGGTGAGGGGGGAGGTTGGGTTGGTGGGGGGGATTGAGGTGTGAGTGGGTTGGGTCTTTCTTTTGGTTGAGTATTTTTTCGTTGTTTGTGTGTGTGTGTGTGTGTGTGTGTGTGTGTGTGTGTGTGTGTGTGTGTGTGTGTGGTGGCCTAGTTTGTAGCACCGGAACTTTTTTGTGGTAAGTTTTTATTCTTTTGTTTTTAGTGTATGTGCTGTGTGTTGGGGTCGAGGGAAGTGTTTTATAGAAATGTGTGGCTGTGAATGTTGGTATTGGTATCGGGAGATTTTTTTTAGCTGTATAGGTCAAGGGAAGTGTTCGATCCCAACGTGTGGCTGTGAATGTTGGTATCGGGAGATGTTTTTGAGCTACATAGGTCAAGGGAAGTGTTTGATCCTAATCTGTGGGATCGGGAGCTGCTGTTGTGCTATATAGGTCAAGGGAAGTGTCCGATTCCAGAAGATATTGTGTTTAGTGGTATTTGGGGAGTTTTGTGATGTCAGTTTTTTTCGTCGTTTTGTGTGGTTTTGTATGGGGTTGGTGTCTAAATTTGTTTATATTTAGTTTGTCCCCCCCCAACCCCCCCCCCCCCCCCCCCCCATTTCCCGCACTTGTCCCGTTACTGTCATTAGGTTTTTTGTGGAACGTGTGTGTGTTTGTATTTTCCTCTTCATAATGTGTACGTAACGGCTTTATATGTGCCATATTGGAATCGTGGTTTATGGTGGTTCCCACCATATTTGTGACATCATGGGTCAAAGCAGACGGGTGGGATCGGATGCTTCCGTACTTCCCTCTCTGTTTACACCAATGAAAAACAGTGTTCTGTAATCTGCTTTTTTTGAGTACTGGAGGTGTACCAGGAGCTGAATTCAACTTGCAACACAATATGAGACAAATTGTGCAATATGGTCAATATTTGATGAGAGCAAGGTGTTTACCAGTGCGCCAAGCAATTCAAAAGCGCTTTGAACAAGCATAGAGAACAAGGACACACGAAGACATCAAATCAATCCATTATTGATGCTAACATTGAGCCATGTCTATTACTTGATTTTGTATAACTGTAAGTCTCAACTCTTCTGCCAGAAGACAGAGCCTCTAGCTCCGAAAGCTTGTAAAAGTTAAACCATTTTGCGTATGTGTTCCCCTGCTGCTGCAGGGTTAGTAAATTTTTTATGTACCCATTCACATTATATTATCAATAACTGATTATTTTCGTTGATAAGTAACTGTTGATGAAGTGGGAAACTAAATATACACTAGCCATGCTTCTGCAAATAACACCATCCATAACAGGCTCAGCTTTCACAGTGTGTACCACATCAGTTTCAAAACAGCTCAATGGAGAGAGAGAGAGAGAGAGAGAGAGAGAGAGAGAGAGAGAGAGAGAGAGAGTGTGTATCTTTTAACAGTTATTGGACTGTTGTGTTTTTGAAAGCGATCATCACTGGAGACTGTAAAAAATGATCTCATTGTACCTTTTATGCTGTTGTCACAATAAATTCTCAAATATCAAAATGAAACAGTTCCAGCCACACATGAAAATTATACTGTAAGGTAAATTGATTGCCAATTGGTCTGCTTCATATAGTCAACGAGGTAATGGTTCTACGTGAATATTAATAAGCAAGAAATGAGGTGCTATATTTTGAGTACTGAAATTGCAACCATTTGATATTCTTCAAATGTAATTCGCCGTTACATTGGATCATCAAAAATTGCCTTAATTTTCACATTTTCCAAATTTCATTCTATGTTTTTGGACTGTAGGTAGCACAGCTCAAGCGCTTGATAGGTAGGAGGGTGAAAATCTGATTGCAAGTTAGCAAAACAAACGAATTTAAATTCACGAGAAAAAGGTCTACTATCATGTGTCACAATAGAGAAATCTCTTGTGAAGTTTTTGGATTTTTACTGTTGTTTTTTCCCCAATTAACTTTCTGAAATAGTCTCCTATTCATCTTTGTCTGTGCCAATGGCCAATTTAGGTCCCCTATTAGATTCAATAAAAGTAAAATGTAAAGCTAGCATCAATCCAAAGTTTACAAGGAGCACCATTGTTCTTCAATAGACACAGTGATCATGGAGGTGGCCTTTGTCCTCTTACATTTGAACTGACGTACCCAGCCAGTTACAGAGGGGCCAACAGTTTAGTATGGTCAGAGCCATGGCATAGCTTGATGTTTTTTTACAAACACTAATTGATGTGAGAAGTGAAATAAACAATAAGTGACTATAAAAATCTATGGACAGACTAAAGACTGAACCCCTGTACATTTCTATTTAGACCTAGTGTCACGATGAGCCACACTAGAAATCATCTTAGGACAAGAAATCCATCTATGGGTCTACATGCATAGTAGCTAGTGGTATTATTACAAGGTTACACTTGCACCATAATTTCCACTAATATAAACCAAGCACATTAATGTATTTCAATCAAATACGTCTGCATGGAGGGTAAAAATCGTAGAGGGAGACCAAGAGATGAATACACTAAGCAGATTCAGAAGGATGTAGGTTGCAGTAGGTACTGGGAGATGAAAAAGCTTGCACAGGATAGAGTAGCATGGAGAGCTGCATCAAACCAGTCTCAGGACTGAAGACCACAACAACAACAACAACAACAACGTCTGCATGGATCAGAATTTTAAAATGTCTATAAATATTGTCATGCCACTAATTTGGATGATAATCACACAGCAGTCCAAGTGAAGTGCTGGCAAACAGTGAACAGAGTAGTGTCAAATACCACATAGGAGAAACTGAATGACTAAACAGCATTCTCAATCACAAAAACTCACTCTAACGTGTCATTATGTTCCAAGACAAAGTTTTTCGAATTTCATTTAACAAATACCATGAATTATATAGGACCCTGAAACATTTCTACAAATACCTGTTTACTTCACACTCACTGTACGAAATACTCTATTGCTTCCCCATACAAAAGGACAAAAAGTGCATACAAAAGTTGCTTTAGCTAGAACAAATAATTAATTTACTTAATAATAGTAATAATCCAGAATGCTTACCTTATGCCGAAGGTATCATTAGTGTGTCACTTTGAGGAGGGTGTTTCAGTCTTACAAAAGACTTCAATGACAGAGAATATTTTACAAAAAGGTGAGTAGCCTGGTTATGAAAGAGAACTTATCAACTTTTTGCGTGTACTGAAGATTGTGATACTGGCATTCCGAATTTAACAATGATATACAGAAGACAGAAGCGTCCGATTCCACCAGTCTGCTTTGAACCATGACGTCGCCAATATGGCGGTAACAACCATTCACCATGGCTTTAATATTGCGCCTATGACGTTATTATGTAAACATGACAACAAAAGTGAAAATAAATTGAAAAACCACCACACACATCTTCTTCCAAAAATATAGTCAAACTAACAGGACAAGTGTGGGAAATTGGGGATTTTTGGGTGGGGACAAACTGAATATAAACACACACCAACGTACCACATGACAAAATAAAACTCCCAACTTCCACTACACACAATATCCTCTGGAATCGGTCAGTTCCCTTCACCTATACAACTCAACCGCAATTGTCGATACCACATTATAAAACTCCAAAAATTACACCACAGTCACAAATATTGGTACCACAAAAACAACACCTAGACAAACAAAATTGGAATTGAACACTTCCCTTGACCTATATAGCTCAACAGCAGCTCACAATACCAAATCACCAATACCACCAACCAAACAACTCAGAAGTACTCCACTAACTACCATAACATGCAAAAATACACCGAAAAGAATGATTACTTACCACAAAAAAATTCAAGCTCTGTACTCTAGGTCAGCCACTACAATCACACACAGCCACACACACAGCCCATAAAGTTGCAAAAATTTGGTGAGGGACAAAGCACTGTCCCTCATCTCTGCACGAAAATGCACACTGTTGAACTTATCCGTCATATCCTCCATACCTAACTAAGGTAGCAACAAATTAATTTAAACAAATTCACACATGACATACAGCAAACAGCACTACAATAACTTAGACACAACAAAAACTAAATTGTTAACTCATTTAAACAAATTCCTGTTGAAGCACAGTCAAAAACAATACCTCAAGGTTCAAGCAGTAACACAAAAATGAACCCAATACACCACATAACACGCAATCAATAAACACATCACCAGAGGGCACCACTGACCGCAAGAAAATGACACCTATAAACACGCCACACTCATAAACTAAACTTGGGGCTGTCGTGATGTCACACACCACAACAGCCTTAAATCACAGGTCATCAAAGCCGATGGGTGGGATTGGACGCTTCCATTGACCCCACCACTGATACTGTATTTTCTGTAAATGCAGAATGTAGTGACACACTGATCTTTAACATAGCCCACAAGATCTACATTAGACTGTGAGATCATAGTTTTGTTTGGCAGCAAGTGGCAAAGCCATCATATGTGTCACAACCACCATTGTCCCCATCAAAAACCCTGCTTCTCCTGGAATAGTACTCCTGAAAAGTGTTTTACAATTTGATTGCCTTTTTTGTGCCACAATATGAACACTGCAATCACAGAGAAGCTACCAAAACTGTTTGTGTGCCTTTGGACAGTAGAGCAGCTGAAGAGTATGAGTTACTGAAAATAATCTGTACCTGACCTGACACCTTTATTATTCATTAACAACAGCTGTCAGTATTTTCTTATTCAATTAATGAAAAATAGTCTTCTGAAAACTGAGACAAAATGGCTGACCTCACTAAGGCACATTTACTGGGAATACCTTCCATTTTCCATAGTTTATCTATGATATGGGCTGACACACACACACACACACACACACACACACACACACACACCAGCAACCAGAAATGTAGGAGGAAACAAAATGAAACTTCACATGTTGAAAGGGTATGTGACGTAATTTCAGTGATCACAAAATCGAGTCCAATTTACACATAACGTGGCAGTATTATCCACTTATTATCAATATGACATTACACTGCCTCTGTTCCACATGAATGAATTGAGTTGGTTGGGAATGATTTCATAAAGCCATTGTGCTGAAACAAGCTGCTCACAGGTGTCCTTGATATCCTGGATATTGGGACGAGGACAGCGCTGAAATCTGACATGTGTCATGTGGAAAGGGATCGTCCTGTTGAAATACTACAGCATGAAAGACAGCACATGAAGTCACAGGATGTCGGTGACATACCTTTGTGCCATTGGAGACCCCTCCAACCAGCTGTGATCTGGCTCCCACACCATATCTGTCTCTCACCATCTCACAAAAACATTTGAAGGGTATCTCTTCACAGATTGACAACATACTCACCAATGATGGTTACCTGTGGTAGTGTAGAACTGCAATTCATTACTGAACACAATGTGATACCACTCATTGGCAGCCCATGCTTCCCAGACATAGCACCACTCCAAACGCAGCTGTTTCACACTGTGGTCTTAACAGCAGCCTACCTGGTCCAGCTGCTGAATGTTATAGGGAATCCATTACTTGTTCTCAGATGGTGGACAGAGATGTGAAGGGATTATGATGTACCTGCTGCACAATACAGCAATCCTTCCTGTCATGATGTCAATCGGAACATTGATGATGAGTATGCCCGCCCTCACATTCTCTCGCAGGCTATTATCTGGCACATAAAATTGCCCAGCAAATCTAGATACTGCATGATTCAATTATGCACACAAATGAGGCCCCTCATACACTCTTAATAGTGCTGCCTCACTCAATTACGTGGCATCTCCATGTCCTTTTATATCTACATATATACTTTGAAGGCCACTATTTGGTGCATGGCAGAGAGTACTTTATACCACTGCTAGTCATTCCTTTTCCTGTACAAAAGGCAAATGGAATGAGGAGAAAAAAACAACTGTCTATATGCTTCCATACAAGCTCCACTTTCTCTTGTCTTGTCCTCGTGGCCCTCACAGTAAGCCACAAATCCTGGTTTTCTTCCTGTGGTATCCATTATAGACGAGCTACACTTTCCTAAAATTCTCCCTATACACTGAAGCCAAATATTTGCTTCCTCTACCACTGACATCAAATGCTCATCCTGTTTCATATTGCTTTGCAACATTACCTATACCTAGATATTTAATCGACATGACTGTGCAAGTAGCACACCACACACTATTTGAACAGTGAAGGATTATTTTCCCTCCTCATCTCCACTAACTTACGTTTTTCTACTTTACAGCAGGCTGCCATTAATCACAAAATTTAGAAATTTTGTTGAAGTCATCTTGTATCCTTATACAGTCACTCAATGATGATACTTTCCCAAATACTACAGTGTTATCAGCAAATAGTTGCAGAATACTCTTCACTCTATACATCAGATAATTTATGTGTGCAGGGAGAGCCTTCACAGTGATCACTCAACATCTAACACCGTTCATGCCCTTTATGTAATACTCTACCAAGCATGATAACATTAAACATGAACAATGGCAATTAATGTACTCTGGTTGCCATTCTGCTGGTCTATGAGCATTGCAACTCTGACTGTTTTTACGTACCTGCCATTAAGTGGATGCATGTATGAAGTTACACTAAGATCTGACCATGTCTTCTGGGCACTTTCATCCTTTTTTGTCAGGCTCTGTATGTAAATAATATTCATCAAAATACTCACCAGAGTCTCATACACAATCTAATGTAAGTTTCCCGAATTTACCTTGCAGCTTTAGCTTTTATGCCAAAAGGTGCATTAAATATGGCGTGAAAATATAAACCTATGTCATTAAGTAAAGCTGTTGCCACAACCTTTCTATGGCATTCACGTTCATTAGCTTCACCACCTTTTAACCAAATAAGCACTTTCTGGCGTAATCAAGACATCAGGCTATGCTACAACTCAGCCGTCACCACAATCAAGATTTCCAGAAGAGAGTGGGGGAGGAGGCTCCAGTCAATGCCACACTCATACTCGTAACACTCGTTACACTACACTACACTAACGTGCAGTATTTGTTCACTGCTGAAACGACCAACGTGAAGTAAAAACATAATGCCACTGAGGTAATAAGTGGATTTTCAACAGGCGAAATTAGTAGGGGGTACCCACTGCAGCAACACGGCAACTTGTCAGTGTGAGATTTGCCAATTAATTAATGTAAGCATCATCACACTTACCTGATCAAATTTGTTTAGTAATATAAGCTCCGGCGATGCCCCCGGCACCGATTTGAAGGTCACATCTTCGCTGCAGGTAAGTTAAGGAACTTAACTGTCTTCCAGTTTAGCGAAAATCAAAGGTTCAGTTGTTCCCAAAAGATTTATACAGATCGTACGTAGACGCCATGGCAAAGTTATCTTTCATTGCACACATAGGTGCAAGCGTTGCCTTACTTTTCCTTACAGTCCACACAGTTTGCACTTCAGTGTCCCTGGTGTACCGATTTTGACCTTCCCCCTTAGTTAAATAATCGTATAACTCATTGTCCTCTGCAATACGCTGCCCTTCCTCGAAATCTCTTTCTGCTACTGTGCTAGGTACATCCAAAAGAAAAAACGTCAGAGTTTCGCGCATACGAATTACTATTTTGTCTGGCAACGCAAGTTCGGCCACTCGTTTATCTTCTGCATCTATCTTCTTTCCGTACAACATATCCACGGAATTAGCCTTTTGTTCGCAAGTCTGAAAATCTAATCTCCCATTCTCTGGCTGTTTCTGAGGCAATGCATACTCCGCTGAATACGAATCGGTAGTTTCTTTCAGAGAAGGAGCTCTAGATACTGTTAGAGTTCCAGCTTTTCGTCGCGAAATCACGTCATGAGATACGTCTGGTTGTATGTATTCACTGCCAAATACGTCTTCAATATCAACAAATAATGGTTCCGGGGTAACATCTATACCGTCAATCAATATTCTAGGTCTGGATTTTGGAACTGAAATTACCGAACATTCACTACCGCTACCGGAGGAGGCTGTTAACGTACTTGAATAACGACGCCCTTTAGTTCTGAGCGAAAACATTTCAATCAATACTACAATTCTAACAAAAGGATACTACAGCGGAACATCTTCAAAGATGAACTTTTTGACATCTGGTAGTCTGTTCAGACGACATCCCTTACAGCTCTACAAAGAAGAACATGAAACTATAGTTACCGCTGAAAGTCATAAAATTTGGTTGAATTACCATTAAGTACCACATGTTCGGCTAGTTACACATAATATCTCGTACTTCTATTCTTGCTTTGGCTACTTGCTGTTTTGCAGTATCTGCGTAAGACACACAGACGACAGACGCTAACAAACACACAACAATTTGATATTTCATTGTAGGCGTACCTACTACCTACAGTGCTACTTTCTTCGCAGACTTTAGCTTTGAGTGTACGTAGACAGTTCAGGCCTTGTGCGGTCTAGCTTGTGCCCTTTCTTTTACGAAAGATGTTTGCAACAGCTCGCACTGGCCCATGTGCTGTGTGTTCTTTGTTATTTAAAGGAAGGTCTTTGGGAAGTACTCGTGTTTATGTTTATGTTGTAATCTGTGCGATGTTGTGGTTTTCTAGTGGAAAGTAATGGAAGCCGGTGGTTTTAGAGTCAGGCTCGATTTGTCTCAGTTCTTTAGTGACATCAAGAAGTTCTCCTGTGTTTATGTCGATCTCTCTCGTGACCGGCAAATAGCAGATGTGGTTGACAGAATTTCGGAAGTGTTCGCGATTGAGCGACCATTGTCTTTGTTGGACGAAAGATTTTATTTGCCAGAGTCTGAGAATGTTAATGTCTTGCGGAACAGTAACGTTGTGAAGTAAGCATTTATGAGCAACAAACCTGTCTAAAATTTAAGTGAAACAGATATTAAACAAGCGTCACCCTGGACACCAAATTGTATGACAGAACTGTTTGTGTGCTCTCGGAATGCGTATATCTCCTGTAACAACTAGTATAATATGTAGACTATTTCATAAACGTGTTGAAAGAGGTGCAATAATGCAGCACATAGGTTTTAAATGTCTTAATCGCGTTCGTCGTGTTATATTTAAGCACATGCTCACATGCACCATTGAATTAGTCCTGAGATCCTTCCAGAATTTAACGCAGATGTTTTTAAAATGGGTTATTCCACATCAAGTGTCCTAGGGGTCGCCACTCGACCATTTCAGATTCGGTTCAAAACTTTTACACATGTGTGTGTTAGGTCACTGTGCAAAATTTTGGCTCAGTTCTTTCAATGGTTCGAGAGCTAGGGCCACCTGAGTGGACCTATACCAAATCATAAATTGCACGGGGTGAATAATTTGGCCAACTTTGGTATAGCTTTGTGCATCTGTTGTGACATCTATCACCTTGGATTTTTGTACACTAGTACAACTTTTAGTGCTGAATGGAGCTATAGCACTCAAATTCCTCAAAAATTACTATACCATATGTTACTTGGTCTGAAAGTGCTTTGTAACATTTATGGTGAAGTATATAAGTCATACTTTAAGCAACTTTTACTATAAGGGAAAAGCAGCCGTGACTGTGATTTTTGAGCTGCTAGCTAACAACCAGCTGCTCACTATACTACACAAGTATTCACATTTATGAGTATATAGTTCTGATTTCATTGATCCTTGTCTCAAGTGTCAAACAGAAAATTTACAGAATTTTTCAGGACCAGCTTTTTATATGGCTACCATCTTTGATCTTCTTTTAACTGACACCATTGGAAAGAGCTCATTTTTTGCTACAAGGAACATTAAAAAGCGAATGGTAATTTTACATATAAGGTTTCTAAAGTAGCTTCAAAAATACCTTTGCTTTTGCGCATACCACATGCTTGACAGGATAACTTTAATGAATGACATAGAAAAATGAGCAAATAAACAACATTGTTGTGAACATAACAAAGCAATGAGTTCACAGAATGAACCAAGTATAATAAATTTGTTGTCGGAGTTCATGAAACCATTATCATGACTCTAAAATTCTCTGCAATGCTCTTCAGCACATCTAATTGCATAAGTGTATTTCCAACCCATGGAATTGGCACTTGGAACTGACAAAATGCTGATTATCTGCTGCTCTGGGATCCAGCAGGTGTCCTTCCTTAGGGGCAATGAAACAAATTAGTTGGACCATGTGGATGCATGAAACTGACGAAGACATCTCGTTCTTCCAATGATGTGTCACAGATGTTTCCAATCCACCATTTGCTGTCATAAATGCAGGCTGTGTATTGCCCAGATTGGATGCTGTCAATTGGAACACTCAAGAAGTATACTGATTGATCAACACTTGCAATAAATGACACTGTGTCATTGGAAACTCTGCTGATTTGTAACAGTTTTTCATCGATTGGTCTGAAGCAGTGGTTTTCTCTGGTCCCTGCAATCATGTAACCTTTTTCAAATCTCCTTTTTTGAAAAGGTCTTGCAGCATCAATTTGATCCTTTGTGATGAAAAGAAATTTGATTCTGTTAACTTGTTCGTCACAAAATCTGAGTAGATCACTTGGTGTTAGAATTTGATCTGAAGTTGGCCGTTTGAGAGTTGCTCTTGCTGGTAATCACTTTGTTTTCCCCCCAATACCATCACATGGAGACTTTCCATGGTTTGTGGTGAAGAAGTTCCATTCTGCACTGATGCAGAAGCTAAGAGACTCGATCTTTCCAGTCAAGGCCTTGTAATAAATAACAAAGGGATGTAATGTGTCCTGACTATTTTCCCAAAGGAAGCCTTATACAGCATCCTGTGCAATAAATGAATAATTTTCTCCAAAATCCATCAGAAAAACCAGCTTTCCACATTCTAGATTTTCTTTGTTTTCTTGTCACAATTTTGGTCACAATGTTTTGAATAAATTCTTCAATCGTTGACTGCTTTGTTTTCTGGGTATCTTGGTCAGTGTGTATCCATTCCTTGTATTAAATTGCTTCATCAGTGTTGTTCCCGTCAAATGCAGCTTCTACAAATCTTTCCAAGACTTCTAATCCAGGGCATTGGTCACGTCGTCGGAGCATGTAATCTTTTTAATCCATATTGCAAACCGTTTTGGCTAACAAACTCTTGTAGTCATCCTTAATTGGAGTTGCTGCTAGCATCAACTTGACATTTTGATGAGCTGTACAAACACAAACTGAGTGTGTTCTTGCTGAACAAACTATGATGCACCACTTTGGCCAGAGCTCACAAAATTTGGAAAAGCCAAATTTTGGTAAATTTTGTCTGCAGTATTCTTGATAAAGAATAAAGTATTCTTGACTTGAAAAAGTAATAGAGGAGAATCTCGGTGAGGAGCAGTTTGGCTTTAGACGGAATACAGGCACCAGAGATGCAATAGGGCTCCTACGAATCTTGGGAGAAAGGTTTATTGAAAAAGGAAGAGACCTATATATGTGCTTCATCGATTTAGAAAAGGCATTTGACAATGTGGTTTGGGACAAGCTGGCGACTATTATGAGGGAAAAGAGAGTGGACTGGAAAACCAGAAGACTTATAAACTCATTATACCTTAATCAAAAAGTTTCAGTTAAAGTGAGAGGAGAAAGTACAAACTGGATCAGACTAGGGAAAGGGGTAAGACAAGGATGCTGTTTATCACCTACTCTTTTCAACCTGTACTTGGAAAATATGATTGACCAATGCTCATTAGATGACAAAGGAGTAGAAATTGGAGGAAGAAGAGTAGGGTGCTTGAGATTTGCTGATGACATGGTCCTTCTAGCCACAGGGGAAAAAGAAATACAGGATTTGGTGGACACCATTGCAACTAACGGAAAAAATATGGAATGAAAATTAACACAAATAAAACAAAAGCATTGGCAATAGGAAGAAATAAGGAAATATAAATTGTGCTGAATGGAGAAACACTAGAACAGGTGCAAAATTTTAAGTATCTTGGAAGCAGAATAGACACCGACTGGAAGTGCACCACAGAAATTGAAACAAGGATAGCAATGGCAAAAGAGACGTTTTATAAGAAAAGGAGAATCTTCTGCAGCGGTCTGGACAGAGAACTCAGAAAGAGACTCATAAAATGTCTTGTATGGAGTGTTCTTCTATATGACGCTGAAACATGGACTATGAGGAAAAAAGACAGAGAAAGGCTGGAGGCTTTTGAGATCTGGACATGGTGGAAGATGGAAAGAATAAGTTGGATGGACAGAGTAAAAAATGAAGAGGTACTGAGAAGAGTGGGAGAGAAAAGACAGTTACTAGATGTATTAAAGAGAAGAAAAAGAAATTGGATTGGGCATATATTAAGAAAGAATGACGGACTGATAAAAACAGTTTTAGAAGGTTATGTAGAAGGGAAAAGGAAGTGAGGAAGGAAGAGATTCCAGATACTGGATGACATGATGGATGGTACAACATACAGCAGCCTTAAGAAGGAAGCAATGGATCGCAGAAAATGGAGAGGCAAAGGACCTGCTATTATAGCAGATAACTGATGATGATGATTCTTGATAGGCTTCTTTCAAGCTACAAAGCAGCAGACATTTCTGCATATGAACTTTTGGACCAGCTGGTGTCCTTATGCCAACAAAGTCCTTTTTTGCAGGGCAGATTTGGCTGACTTCATCACTGTCATAGAATTTTGCTACACTTTCCTTAATATCTCTTGCAAAGCGTTTTCTTGCTTTGTATCTGGTTTCACTACTATGCCTTCCCCTGCTAGGGGCCAAAATTAAAATCTGAATTTTCTCAGAAGTTGACCTGGTTGCGATTCTGTGACATCATCTGCTCTAAGCCCACCAATTTCAGCAATTTCGGTAGCCATAATCATTTGAACTTGCCTTATCTTTCATTTTGCATATCCACTAGAATCCCAGTTTGAAACGCACTGAAATTTTAGTGGTGATGCACCAGTTGCTGTCAAACTAGACTTCAAGCTGTCTGAAGCAACTGTAGGCTCTGATGATGGCAATGGCTTGGCCTTTTTTGCATTGATATCAACAAGCATAGCAAAGCCTCTGTCCAGGCTTAACATCACCTGTTGTAAGTTGTTCCAAACAGTCGGCTGTTGCAACATCAACAGGACGCAGACCTTTGTTGAACACTATTGTTCTTTTAAAATGGACTGTAGCATGATTTCTGCAGATATTTAAACCTAGTCAACAG